>NW_018164929.1:13860-14728 GCF_001263595.1 Phalaenopsis equestris
AAAATAATAACTTGAATCCCCTAAAATTTAGACAAATTGTTGGTTTCAATTAAACAAACTTGTATTCTGATAAGAATAACAAATAATCAATCCCAATTTCAGCAAGATAATTATTTTTCAATTATCCAATTTTATTTTTTGCAATGTCATGCAATTTTTTGTTCTTGGTAGAATGCACTTTTTGAGAATAGAAGGAAATCAATTAGCCAAATACAATTACATTGACAATTAGTGGGAGATCTAAATCAAGTAAAATAAAGGCCAACTTCTCTAACTTCAGTGAATAGAATATTTTGTGTATTAGAAGAATAGTAGAAGGAATTAGTGACTATCCAACTACAATAACAAAGAAGGATTCTACATCATAGAAGATCAACAATAGCAACAAAGAAGGATTTAACGATAGTATCATGAATAAAATTAGCAACAAATAGTTATTAAACATATCCTAAATCTGAAAAACAAGGGCAATCAAACAACATTTTTTGAAGCGAAGAATCAAATAGAACCATACAAATTATTTCAAGTGTTGAATTAAATTGACTTGCACCAATAAATCAAACACAATGAGGTAATCCAAACAGTAGTGAATACATTCCATTCTCCATAAGATCTCCTTTATAGTCCCGCATTATAAGAAAATAGAAACCAAGACTTCGGGATAGTTAGAATACTATCAATACACATAAGTTGCATTTTCAATTCATGAAAGCTTTAAGATTGCTTCTCTTTGCTATATCGATTTAATATTTTCTTAAAATCTTTCTTGAATAGATTGGTTAGTGCTCCACAGACAAATAAGAAATTACCATCCCCAACCGGGTTGCATCTATATAACGTTTATGATTAGAGATGTTGAGCTTGGTGG
>NW_018164929.1:14828-24682 GCF_001263595.1 Phalaenopsis equestris
TGACTTGGTGGTCATGAGGTAAATAACCTTTAGGTAATGTAGGATTAAACTATTTTCATCAATGCCTTCCAAGCCTCGGCACTAGGGAGACACTCTTTAGAAAGATAGATTCAATTATGTTTCTCTCCTAACAAAAGCATGCACTTTTCTTTCCTTTGGAGCAAGGGAACAGCACCCTAGTCCTACTCCATGGTGTTTATAGGAAATAAACTAATGTTCAGCTTGGTGTCTTGCCAGAAGACTTCTCTTCTATTTGTACCACATATATGACACCTAAAATGATTGAGTCTCTTCTAGCAGCTTGGTAATGTCAATCAAGAAGAACGGAAATCAGGTAGCTACATTAGGAATTCGCATGTTCGATCCATGCTCACCGCACCATGTCAGTCAGGAAGGATGGAAATAAGGCAACTACATTAGAAAGCTCCTAATGGAAATCAGGTAGCTACATTAGGAATTCGCGTGTTCAATCCATGCTCACCGCACCATGTCAGTCAGGAAGAATGGAAATAAGGCAACTACATTAGAAAGCTCCTAATGTAGCTGCCTGATTTCCTTCCTTCCTGATTGACAGGTAAATCATCTACTCTTTGTGAGCAATTTGAGAAAATCGGCAAATCATCTACTCTTTGTGAGCAATTTGAGAAAATCTTTTTTGGGTATTTAACTTATCATAATTTCTATCATTATTTATGAATCTATCTTCTTGCTTTTGGTTCTGCACTGCTTTTAAGTAATGCTAGTTATGAAATGAAGACACTTTCTATTAGTATATAGCAATATGTGGTTGCAGCGGGATCTAGAGAATAGCATTACATATTTTAAATATGTTGGAGCTCTTGCATCTGTTTTGATGTAAATTTTGTTTCCTTTTTTACTTTATTAAATACAATTTTCTTATTTATTTAGCAGAACATGCATTTGCTATGGCATCAAATTGATGCCTAAAATATTAAAAAAGTAATGATGACTTGCTCCAATATGTTTTATCGTTGTGTGCATGTTCCAAGAGAAAAACACATGATGTTACTTAACAGTCCTGAAAATATCCAGTTTTCATATTTGTCAAAGTTGCATCAAGCATGCAACGAATGCCACGGCAGCTGCCAAATCACTAGTGAAACAAATACGACAGCTTTAGAGCTTATTGAAGTGAGACCAAATTAAACATGAAGCAATACATGCTACTATAATCTAGTAAGTCTTGAAAAATTAGAATGTGGTTGCGGCAGGCTATGAAGAATAGCTTCACACACTTGCTTAGTAGGAATAACTTTTTTGTTGTGGTTACATGCATACTAGTTTATGCAATCTAGTGCATACTTGCAAACATGAGGAAAACATTGTGACACACCCATATACATTTGATATCTCCACATTATTTGGAGCAAAAACAATAAGCACTTATAAATAGCACCTGAGGAACATAGATGTTTTTCAATTTAAACTTTAAAACGTCTAGCATTTATTTTGGCATTCAACAATTCTATATGAAAAAATAAGCCTGATTAGTAATTGTATTAACTATCCCATTACATTGAGAATTCTACCTTCATATTTGTTGATTTATGAAATTGATATGATACAATGTCGATGTCTAGATGTTTTCTCATAAAAAAATGGTATTTTTTTGCTTGCAGAGAAGAAATCAGACATAAGGTCAAGATTTGATAGAGAAACAGACAATCAACAACTCTTGCAGTTAGAAGAGAAAGATGTTGTATCATCCGTAGCTACTGTGTTGTCTGATCTTTGTGGGCCAGGAGAATGGATGCCTATGTTGAAACTTCATACAGAGGTTGGGATATCACATAACATTAGTGGTTTTCCTATCTATAAATGTTATTTCTGAGCTATTTTGCATTTCGATGCTAGCCATATTTAGCCTAGGAATCATTTATCGATGTGTCGGTTCTCATCGCCATCTACTCTTTTAAATGGCAAGAATTGACATGACTTGGTTTCAATGAATCATTGACCTCTCCTCTTTCGAGGTAGAGATACCTCATGGTCAAGATGCCAGTGTCGACAAGCTTTCTCTTTAGCACCCATGTACTATCCTAATCTTTGTCAAAAGTATTTGAATATGTGTTGCTCCATTCCATACGGATTATGGGAGTGATACTGCTAAAGCAATCACCATTCCATTTGCATAAGTCTATATACATTTGAGACTATTTTTTTGTATGCATTTTTCTAAAACATGAAATTAGCTGATGAAAAGGATACATGATAACACTATTACTTAAAACTGCTACCATTAAAGAAGAGAAAATTCACCCGGTGAAGTTAATTTAAAGTAAAAAGTGTAATGGCATCTTAGAAAAGTAGATCATGCTACCCATACCTTAGTTTAGTCTAGAATGCCAAAAATTACGAGATTTATTGCATCTCCTTGAAATCTAAGTAATTTTGAGAGAATTGAGAAATGCTTTTTACTAAATGATGGCTCAACAAGGCAATACTAGCTGAAATATTTTATCTGCTAAATCTACAAAACTTCTTGTAACATCTAGAGATTGAACCAAGTTTGAATTATTAGAACTCTTCTCTCTTGAATAGTTTCATGTAGCATTGGAGGATGTCGCTGCATTATTGATTGGAGAAATAGTAAAGCTAGTTGTAGGATACTCAATAAGTTGGCCAATGTTTATATGAAGCATGACTAAGAAAATTAATATACCCAAATTTCAAAAGCTGGAAATATAAAGAGGGTGTTATCAGCTAAGAAACCATCAACAGTAGGAGAAGGCACTTAAGAGATGAATCTTAAGTAATATTCTAATGATAAGAACATCCCAAGGGAACCAAGTCAGAGGGAGCAGCCTTCAGCAAACTAGAAGACTCCAATGATCAAAATTATTTACTCCACAATTATTCTGGTTTTTCATATATTGATCAAAAGAGCTAACCTCTATTGATGGAATCTTTGAGGACAATCTCCTTTGTTTTAGGTGGGCATAAAATAGTTAATAAAAACATGAGTAAAAAACTTGTATGATATGTAATGTGAGGGCAAGCCCTCAAAAAAATTTTATTTTGCCAATAATCATGTGAAGAAGTAGAGGCATGTATTTGGTCAGTTCAGATTAATTGATTGATAGAATTGTTAAACCAATCAAACAAAACCAAATTATAGGCATAAGTGAATAGAGTAAATCATATGTTAAAATCAAACCACACTGAACCATCATATAGTTCGGTTTATTTTGGTTTAGCTAAATTTTGAATGGTTAAAGTTTGGTTTTGATAATGCAATGAACAAAACCAAATTATAATATAAGGAGAAATTGAGAAACCACACACACCCACACACACATATACATAAATACATATATATATGTGTGTGTGTGTGTTTTATTGGCATTTTATTTTCGGTATAATTGATGTTTTTTTAAAAAAATTGAACAAGAAATCAAAACATAAATAACTCTTATTTCAATACAGAAAATCAAATGATCATTTAATAAATAGAACTAAATCAACTAAATATACAGTATAATTGATGTTTTTTTTAAAAAATTGAACAAGAAATCAAAATCTAAATAACTCTTATTTCAATGCAGAAAATCAAATGATCATTTAATAAATAGAACTAAGGTATAATTGATGTTTTTTTAAAAAAATTGAACAAGAAATCAAAACATAAATAACTCTTATTTCAATACAGAAAATCAAATGATCATTTAATAAATAGAACTAAATCAACTAAATATACTTAATTCAATTTTGGTTTTGGTTTAAACTAATTTCTGCACACCACTCCTATGAAGACGTGTTAATTCGTACATTCCAAAGCAAATGGACAGAAATGTCCATCTCACTGATAACACGTGCCATAGATGGTGAGAAAGCCCATCGATAGCAGCATCCACATTTGATGGAGCCAAATGGACAGAAATGTGCATCTCAATGAGAACACATGCCATAGATGGTCCAGAGAGCGCACGATAGTAGCATCCACAGTTAATGGTTTGCCAAAAATTGATCGCTAGGAGTGCAATATGGATTTTTTTGACGTAATGAATCCATAGATCAGGGAAAGCCACCAAAATAGGGGTAGTAAGGGGTTCCTCAGAAGCAATGAAAAAACGGAGGCCATTCTAATCTATATGCATCCATGGATTGTTCGTCTAATAGGAATGCCTAGAGAAGATTCTACGATAATTTGCACCCAATGATAACATTAGAAGTACATGGAATTATGGAGCTTCCCAATAGACTGATCATCTGACATTGAAAGACTACTCATGAAAGAGTGAATAATCTCCAAGCCTGGGCTACTAAATGTAAAATTTTCAATCAAGGTGCAGAAAAATGGAAATATAGATTAGAAATACCTATCCATTAGAACATAGAGTAGGTTTACCGAGTAGGGTAGTGGCTGTATTAGAAGTACATGGAATTATTGAGCTTCCCAATAGATTGATCTTCTGACATTGTAAGACTACTCATGAAAGAGTGAATAATCTCCAAGTCTGGGCTACTAAATGTAAAATTTTCAATCAAGGTGCAGAAAAATGGAAATCTAGATTAGAAATACCTATCCATTAGAACATAGGGTAGGTTTACCGAGTAGGGTAGTGGCTGGCTTATGGCAAGTAAAATCTATCATGATAAAAGGATAATGATAACTTGGAAGGCTGGATAGACTAAGAGATGCCATTCCCTCCAACAACATCAGTGGAAGAGGAGGGAGTGATACCTTTAGGTTGAACAATGTAGTATGAAGAGATTCGACATTAGAAATAAAGGAGACCAGCATCAACCACTAGACTATCCAGAGATGTTTGGCGGGAAGGGATGGGTAGGCCCACAACAGTGGGACTATCAATAGAAACCCTTTTTGTAGGAGCATACAACAAAGCTTTTGAGGTGATGTTAAAGAAGTGGTGAAAGAAATACAAATCGAAGAGGAATGCCATCAAGGCATCCTTGGCACGATCTAGAGCTAAAGGAAGTGATTAAGCTTGACGGCAAGCCTATGAGAAGTGCCAAAGTCCATAAGCTGCAATAGGGATCAAACCTCCAGAGGAACGAAGGTTGCAATCCCAATACAAGCACAGGATTCTATGAGGCATTTGTGCTAAAAATTCAAAAAAGAAAACATAGTCTATTGCATAGAAGCGATTCTCCCCACATGGGAGGAGATGCAAATGCATAGCATGCTTACCTACTAGAAGCGAACGGGAGAGGGCTCACGTGCTCTGCTAAGTCCAATCAGAAGGGTGAGTTTATCAGACTCACCCTTGAAGCATGATGCATGTGCGTGATTTTGTTGAACCCTTAATTTTTCTACATTAATTTTGATTTTTTTTTTTTGAAGGTCTTTTAGTTTAGGCAAATCTGAAGGATTACACGATTGTACTTAACTTCGACAGCAACTTGATGATGGCATATAAATTTTGTAGCAATTAAATGACCAAAGAGCTGCCAGACGCCTCACCTATAATCCTGAGGGACTCCTAATTTCAAATTAAATCTGAATTAGAATATTTCTCAAGCTATTTTTATACCTAAATATGGCAGCCATTTAACAAGGAAGTCTCATAGTTTGAATCCATACAAATGCGTTCACTTTGTCAAAATTGATGTATTCGCTGCATGTTATATGTATAGTACATGGCTTATTAGGAGCATCTTTAGCATCAACATAAACAATCGTTAAAGGAATTCAAGTAGTTTGTAGGGCCTGAATTCTGAAATGCCTTCATCAATCCCATGTTTTTTTTTTTCTTCTTTTTTTTTGTTGTGACAATTAGAATTCATACAATGCATGTGTCAGTCTGATCTGGTTTTTGAGAGGGTAGTATTGCTTCATCTCAGAGATGATTACAGGGAATTTCTTTGATGTTATTAAACTCCAATTGAGAATATGTTCCAATTTTACAGCTCTTGCTGGGACGCTCGATATACCAGAAGTATATGTAAAGAGAAGCAAAAAACGGACTATAAGACATGCTGCAAACAATACCAAATGATTGGAGCATCATGCTTTAAATGATAATTCACTCATCCATTATCATCATGATGCTCACATCCATAATATCTTATTTGGTTTGGTTTGTTTGGGGTCACTTTTATTTTTCTGTTTTTTATTTTTTTTATTGCTTTTTTTTTAAATACATGTTTGTTTAGTACATTTTTTTTTTTTGCATGTTTTTTATGTTTTTGTTTTAATAAATAAATTAACTTATTTTAAAAAAAAACTTGAAACATCTACAAGTTGTTTTGAGTGTTTTTAAAAACTACTAAGCATGTCATAAAATACAAAATATGTTTTATTTCAAATAAAAATTTAAACAAACTAAAATAAAAATAAAAAATATATATATAACAAAAATTAAAAGTGATCTCAAACGGCCGCTTATTTTTTCTATTTTTCTGCTGAGTGTGCATGGAGTAGTCTCTGACACATCCTTTTTTTTATTATTATTTTTTCATTCAGCTTAAGGGGCAATTTGGAAATACCTGGCATCATAGCAGGGTGAGGAGGTATCTCACATCAGAGGACTGGCCACAAAGCGAGACCAAAGCGAGACCATGGATTGGCCTCCTTGCACTGCTCAGAAAATACCCGGAGCACTTCGTGATCAACACAAGATCAAAAGGAAGGGTCACCTCAGAGTTTGTATCTCTAGTTTCTCTGCTGTCTTAGGTAAGACAACTTTTTTTGCATCAAGATTCATTCTGTGAACTATGTAATCTTTAGCTTCATCCTGTTTGTATATTTTTCTAAAAAAATGTGTTTCTTTCATCTAATTTAAATGCTTGCCTTTCCATTATAATGTTGTATTAACCTCCATAACTTTTTTGCTAACCTTTCACTTATTATTTGTGTTAGGAAGGTAGTTTGAGATCTCTAAATTTATGCTGGTTGAGTTAATTTTTCTTTTGGGGAGCATATTATTGCTTGAGCATGGTGTGTATGATGGACCATAAATATTCAATTTACACCCAACATACATCACATTAAGATGCCACTCAGTCCTTTCTTGGCATTTTTATAATTTGAGTTTTTTTTTATCATTATCAATTTTTATTTTGATCTGTATAAGACCACATATGGGGAGGATATCCAGATCACAATTTTGGCCAGCATGGGTTTTGCAGATCCTAGATGAGTACAATACATAGGTAATTAACTTTTAACTCATTTTAAAGTATGTTTATAAACCTATCATAATCACCCTTTAGTCAAGATATCTAAATACAAAATTTTCATTCGCAATTTGAAGAAAGTTTTAATAGTGTTTTTAATTTCTCATATTGGCTTAAGCTTCAAAGGTATACTTTGGATTTAAAATATGATCTTTTACGGTCTTCATCCAACTTTATGGAAACTACTAGGGTCATTTCATTTCAGCAATATAGCAACAGTTATAGCGCATAGCTATTTGTTTGTTATTAACCAATTTGTATACTTTAGATTAGCGTAACCAATATATAGGGAAATGCTGACCGGCTATTTTGGATCTAGATCAATTTTTAGCAAAATTAGAACCCAACTGGCAAGATTGCAATGTTTCATTAGGGCAGAAACAAAGGGAAGATCGAAGAAGAAAGAATCCAAGAGTGGAGGCTTTGAAATTTTTTACCATGCATCTCCAAACACGTAAAAGAGTAAATCATTGTAAATAGCTTGTTAACCTTTATTTTTAGGATTTTAAGCACTACAGGAAATTCCACACCACGACTTTATAGGGAATAGCTAAAAATATAATATATGGTTTATAATCAGAATTTTAACTAGGGTTTTTAGAAACAAACCATTCAAAATATTTTTTTATAACATTTTAGCTGCTCAAATTTTAAATATAACATTTTAGCCACTTTCGTTGCAACCATCCTTCTAAACTCAATCATGATGTTTTGAGAGGAGGTTTTGGTCCGTCCGTTACATCTTTTGAGATGTTCTAAACATATTTAAAATTTTGAATGGTTAAAATATTATTTGAAATGTTATATTAAGTTTGATGGTGGCATGTAAAAATCCCATTCAACAAATATACTATTATATTTAAAATTTGAACTGTTGAAATGTTATATTAAGTTAGATGGTGGCATGTAAAAATCCCATTCAACAAATATATGTGGTTAACCCTCAGAGAGTTGGATGGATGAGGATGTGGTCCTTTGGAAGGGAATGTGGACTTGTGAATAGATGGGTGAAGTTTTGCTGATTGGGTGAGTGACTTTGGTGAGATTTTTAGTTATTAGCTAGCGCACCATACATGCATTTGAGATGAGCAAACTTTTTCTTATGTGTAGGCTCTTTGGACAGTAAATCCTTCTTGACTTATCTTGGCTTTAGATCGGCGCACCTATATCCTTGAACTCCATTAGAGAGATTCAACACGATACATGTTAGTCACTAGATTGGAAAATAGAGTTCATATTTTATTGGATCAGGATTTATTTCTTTGTAATATAAATGTATTTTTGAATCGCCATATTAGATTTTGTTGGTGTAAGTTTGGAAAGATAGATGGGTTAAGAGGTCAAATAGTATTTGATGTGTGTCGGAAGATTTACGGTGGTAAATCAATTATTTAGTGTCTTATTATTGGACGAAAGTCCAACACACACAAGTCATTAAAGTGACAGGTAGAGACATACTATTTTTTATGTGGAAAACCTAGGAAAAGAAAAAACCATGGGGCCTAACCTTGTCAGAACGATCTACTATAAGTTGATGAACACGCGTACATGCCTTGTCCCGCAGATGAGAAAATGTTATATAGTTTCTTGAAGTACAACAGTTATATGCAGAAGGACTCGTTCTCCAATGGTCGGGAGTGATTGCACTTGAGAGTAGTTGTTAGAACTTTAGTATTTCGTCTTCAAATTGCATTGTAGTACGGTGTTCGGAATGATGCACTGCTCCATAGGGTGTCTCGTTACTTCTCGACGTTGGTCTTTACTCCACATGATGTTTTGTTACTCCGCAACATATCTTTACTTTGCACGACGCTTCGTTACCCTGAATCGTTTGTGGTGGCTCTACACAATGCTTCCTTACTCCACAACGTACGTTGTGACTCCATAAGGGTCTTCGTTGAGAAAAGCAAGGGACGGTTGATGGTGGGTGGCGAACATTGGCCGACTATGATCTGCGATTACAGGAGAGAGAAGCTTTCATTGGAACTTTTGTCGAAATGACACTGGAAGTTAGCTCCTTCCTCCGATCCAGTTCTTGTTCCAACTCTTCCTCCCCTATCTTGAAGTGGGTTGAGCTTTATTTATAGAGTTTGGGAGAGACCCCTTATAAATAAGAAAATAATCGGATCACTCCATTAGATGGTTTGGAAAGATTCATTCAATCAAACAATATTTTTGGACATTTAAGTGCCTTAACAATAGAATTGAGTGATCTTGGGCTCATTGGATTCACCTCGTTGAGACGCTTGATTTGACTATTGGTTTGTCAAATTTTGAATCCATTCGACTTTCTCAATAGGCATCAAAAGCTTTCAGAATAGGCTTAACAGCTTGATTCATGCTTGATTTGACCCGATTGAATAAATTTCAGTGTCATTGGGCTCATCTTTGCTTTAAGTTTGTTGAAATAAGATTTTTTGATGATTTTTAGTTGGATTTTGAATGCTTCGTGCTAAAAAATTACCTGGAGATTTATATCAGATGCCTCGAGATTTATGTCAAATGACGAAAACTTGAAAGTGTATCAGTTGCCACCTAGTTTTTTGGTGAGGCTGGTTTTTTCATAAAAAACTTACTGAAATGAAAATATCTAAAAAAATTTACGCTTGATGGCGGTAGCAGATAACGACCAGCAACTACAGCTGAAGGGTGGCGGCGGTCGGGGGATCAGGCTGATGATGCCATGCCAAAAA
>NW_018164929.1:26679-28767 GCF_001263595.1 Phalaenopsis equestris
TATATATATATATATATATATATATACTTAAAAGCCAAGGGCTAATATATTAAAATGGAGAAGATACAAATAGGTTGTATGAGTGGACCCAAAAGAAGGCAGCAACCACACGGCACAACACACATACAAATCTCAAAAAAGAAAAGATACATGTAAGATCAAAAAACCAAAACCACCAAAACACGCAAAAAAGTTAGGGACGACCCAATTTAGTTTTGTCGCTGCCTCTAGTTCTTGGAAAGGAGCCAGCTAACAAATTAGTGAGGAGCACACCATTACCCAAAGTAATCAAAGTATCATCCATCCATTAGATTCCTGAGCTCAAGTAGCTCTTCATTCTTCTTCTTCCTCCTGTATGTGTAAACTTGTCATTCCTTATCCGAAGATTGACTCATCTGATTAGTGTGTTGGTCAGCATGTATTTGCTGATGAGTCTCTTGCGTCTGACTAACAATAACGACTTGCTAGTTCGGAGGAGGTGGTAGAACCGTAGTAAAAAAGATTGTCAACTGTTGTAACCACAATAGGTTATAGTGTATGTGAAGCATGAGTTGTCTCCTCTGCACCAAATACTTCCTGAAGATGAGGAGCTGCAAGGTTCTCCTGTTTTTTGGTCTGAAAACTTTCCTTTGTAGGTAAGGATCCTTCAGTATTGTTTTCAATAAGGTTTGAAAGTGTAGGTTGCCCAACAGAGCCATTCAACATCACATCAATCGCAGAAACAAAAACAGTATTGCCTGGGGGTCCACAGGGGCAATTAAATCAGACATCAATTCTTGTCTTGTTGTAATTTCCTCCACATGTGGAGCAGATGTGCCCAGAACAGTGGGGTTAGACCCATTCTTATTCACTTGAGCTTTAGATTTTAAATTAGGATGGAACCCGTGACATTTATCAAGGGTATGTCTAAACATCTTACAACACGTACAATAAAAAGGTCTATGTTCTATGACAATTTTTTGTCAATATCCATTATGAGTTGTGTCTAGCCAGACTTCAGTAATATCATGTAAAGTAATATCCTTTTCCACAAGTATTTTGGCCAAGTAATATTCTTTTCCACAAGTATTTTGGCCACAAAATGTCTGGTTAGGTTGAAAGTTAGATTGAAGGTGGGTAGATGTAGCTTTATAGGATTCCCAGTATGATCTCAATAGAGTAGAGAACCTGATGATTAAAAAAATGTAGGTTGAGACCAGGTAAACTAAACCATACTAGTATAGTGAGAGATTCATGGTTTGGGTCAAAATCAGGAGACCACTTGAGTAACTTCATTGACTTTCTTGCAATGTTAAGATATTTTTTAGAGAAAATCCAAGCGTAGTCTTTAGCCACGGTTAACTGAATCAACATATGCCTCTCATCGAAGAGTCTCACTTTCCATTTGCATACTTGTTTGAGATCATCAAAACTCTTTCTGATAACTTCCATAGGTTAGGGCCCCCACTGAAATTTTTCAATAGGAGCGTACTTGCATTTCTCAGTCAAGGTTGAAATTTCTAAATCAGAGAAAAATGGTATTACTTTCCCACCTCTCCTACTTGCCTTCTTAACAAAAGGGTAGTCACATGTATCATCACGACATTCTATATAGTTTGAGGGAAAGACAACAACCGACTCCACCAGATGATTACCCACCACGTGGGCGAATGAGAATTTGTCAGGTTCAACTGAAGAAAGAGAGAGCAACTTCAAAGAAGGGAGACAGTCCACCTGCTACGACGCTCCGATATAAGCGCAATAGGCGAAACGCGGCGTCGAAACAGACGACGCTACGAATATGGAAGCAGATCGACATCGAAACATACGAAGTTGAAATAGAGAAGCGACAAAAGCGCAGTTAGCAGGGAAACGTGAAGACGCGAGTCGACGAAGCTGAAGACGCGAGAAGCTGAAAGTAGAGAGACGACGAAACACAGTAGGTGAAACTGAGGTGATGAGGTGCGAGCCCTCTTCCTTCGAGCGCGACTGAATCATAGACGATGGAACTCGCCATGCAAAACCCTAGCAGAGGCGACGATGGAACTCACCATATATATACATATATATATACATATATACATATATGTATATATACATATATACATA
>NW_018164929.1:29233-31900 GCF_001263595.1 Phalaenopsis equestris
TATATATACACACACACACACACATACACGTGTGTGTGTGTGACTAAAATGCAACTAAAGTTTCGTATTTCTCCGAACAAGAGCTTGAATTGGTTCACACATGAATCGTCACATTCTCTAGAAGTATTTTTCGTATAGAGAAAAAATGAGAATTATATTTAATAAATCTGGAGACATTAACGCTGCTATAGAAATAAAGCAAACACAATGATTCAAGTTGCGAACGTAATGACTAAGGAAAACAATGGAAAATAATAGACACACGCGCGCACACACACACACATGCACACACACATATATTCACACACACACACAACGTAATGACTAAGGAAAACAATGGAAAATAATAGCATATGCAAAATAAACACTACATGATTGTACTGTCATTGATAGTACTTATGGAGATTCTTCACATTTCAGCTTCGGGTTAGGGTTTTACTCTTTGAATCCTTGAGTTTGAAGGTTTCGGGCTTGATTGTGGTGGCGACGGTGTAAGGTTCCTATAAGAGGAGAGACTGTTTGTTGTGTTAAGGGCCACGACCAACTGCTTTGAGACTGAGCAGGACGAAATCTCCGATAGAGAGAGGTTGAAGTTAGACTCTTCGGTGGAAGTGATGAGCCACCCTTTGATGGTAGGAAGCAGCCGTGAAGTGGGCCACAACCTATTTTTGGGAGGAAGTCTAATTTGAAGTTTCTCCTCATTGTCATTCAGGTTGAAGGGTTTGAACTCGAGGATTTGGGATCTCAATGTCGACCGGGATGACGACCTCCATGCTGAAGCACAAGGTGTACATCTCCATGGTTAGAGTTTGCGAGGTGGTGCGGTAAGCCCAGAGGCTCTTGTGGAGCTCTTCAGCCCACTGCCCCCCAATTTCTAAAGGCGAGTCTACAACCCTTTGAGTATGATCCAATTTGTCACTTTTGTTTGCCCGTTCGTTTGAGGATGAACGACAACGATGTGTATCAGTTGGATATGTAGATCTTTGTAAAAGAATGTTAAAAACTTCCCAAAAAAATTGAGTCTCATTGTCAGAGATAATCTTTGCTCGGAGATCGAAGAGACAAACGATGTTCTTTCAGACAATTTTTTTGGTGTTTGCTTCAACTTGCCAAGACACTTGGCTTCAAGCCATTTAATGGGTATTTGACATCCAACATGATGAACTTTTGTTGTTCGGTTACTATCGGAAACAACCCCATGATGTCTACCCCCATTGGACAATATTTTCTCGGTTCTTTTGAAAACACTCGGAGTCGTCAGCTTGTATATTCATATGTCATCATATTATTTGTTTATTCGAATAAATCTCCCTCCCAAATTATATAAATTATTTGAAGAGAAGATGAATCAAATAGTAACGATAGATGACAGAAATAGTCAAACAATAAAAGAAACAAGCGAAAGATTTATATATGGATAATCCTCATGTAATGGGTCGAGAATACACGTCCAAACAGGATTGGATTGTAGTGCCTCAAAACACAACATCCACGAAAAAATCTTTGCATAAGCCACTCATAACCAGAGAACAATAAAGAAATTTTTGTCTGGGGTCAACAGTCTCCCAAAGGAATGTATACCTCTGGTTAATTACAGATTGATACTCAAGAATACTCTAAATAAAAGGAGTTTCACTTATATTATCATGAACCTGGAAAATAGAGCATCAAAGGGTGGTTATTTTGTATTTGAATGCACTGATGCTTCAATGCTCTCACTAAGCCACAGGGGAGAGACTCAGAATCTGTTTGGCGCAGCTGCAGATTCTCAGCTTTTCACATGCTCTCATGTTAAATTTAACTAATGCAAGACTAAATCCGTACCTTAAAGAATGGCATGTATCGTCGATCAAGACGAATCTCCGTAGGAGTTCGTGAAAACGTTGGATCCATTGGCTTTATGACTTGTTTGGCGAGGCTCGCCAAAGCACTCAACTGTTTGTTTAAACTGTTTTTAATTTTTGGTTTATTTGTATTAATTTGAGTGTGAAATACATAAAATTCAGAAAAATAGTATTTCTTTATAGAAAATTTTTAAAAAAAATTTTGTAATTTCGAATATCTATTTGAAAAAAAAGAAAATTTTGCTAAAAAATATTTTATATATTTCCAAACAGAATATTATTTATTTATATAAAGTTTTTTAAAAATATAGTTTTTTGAAAAATATTTTTATCATGAGATCATGGTTTGTTGGACATTTCACATAAGTTTTTGAAAAATATTTAACATCTAAAATTACATATTTTGTTGGATAACACTTAATTTTTTAAGAGCATAATTCAACAAAAGTTTCTTGAAAACCCATTATAATCTAAACAGCTACCAAGTAAATGCAATTAATGATCATTCATAACCATTTATGAGAAGTTTAAATCCTTAATAGAGTTATTTATTACATCACCAGTGAAGTAAATTAATATCTCCTAACAAACACTCCTAATTTGACTGTTTTGTCATTATAAGAAATTGTAAATCAATCAAATATTAACCAACGCATTAGTTATTTGTTCTCGAATGGCCGTCATTTCAATTGCACCTTCCCCCTCCTTAGTACAAATGGTTGATTGTTCACTCTCATCTTGTAACATAGAACTACCAATTTGGTTTTCAGATGGGTCTTCAGCTATTTCCTGTTGATTTGCTTCAGCATTGATTCAGCATTGA
>NW_018164929.1:32890-33865 GCF_001263595.1 Phalaenopsis equestris
ACTTTACACCCAACAGAAACTTTAAAAAAAAAACAGCAGCATTTATAGGAAAAAGAGAACACAGATTTTAACGTGGCTCGGTCGAAATGACCTACATCCACGGCAAAGGAGGCCAGCAACTTTATTATAGCACCAAAGAGGAAGTTACAAAGGTTTGTTTCATACAGTACTCCCAACAGGAAGCATAAAACCGCAGCAATTACAGAAAAACCGCATCACTGCCATTAGGAATCCCTTCCCTGGATTGTGCCATATTAGAAGCAAAATACATTACTCCCACAATGACACTCCTATCTCTGCTGCATAATACATTACTCCCTTTATACCAAGTGCTGCATTGCTAACAGAATTCCCATCTTTCCTTACAGGATTTCCAAAAAGCAGCATATAGCATATAACACCAAAGAGGAAGCTGATCTTTACACACCAATAATAACATAATATAAAAGAATTAATGAAGTATTATAAGTTAATATTAAAGTCAATAAGACCCAGAAAATCCTCCACCTTCAGCACAACAGCTTCACTCGACAGATGTCAACCATTCATCACAAGTTAGCATGAAGCAAGACGAAAGCTTAATTACCCATATAAAATTCGTCAATCTATGAAAATATCACAAGTTATCACATCAAGTTCACTCCCCGAGCCAAGCATTCATCACTTTCATAGAGCTGTAAGCATATGCATTCTTTAGAGAACATCAAAAGTAAACATTGTGCCATTCTTATGGAGAATTGCATACTTATCCTTTATTTTGACATATGCGAACCAAACATTTTTAGTTAAGCTTCACATATGTGAACCAAAGGAAATAATTTCTTTTTTTTTTCCTTCACAAACTAATCAGAAGTTCTACATGAACCAAAGGAAATAAGCCCAATTTATATATTTTTAAAGGCAGCAGCTATAATTCCAACGTGAAATCACACAAGTTATCACATCAAGTTCACTCCCCGAGCCAACCATTCATCA
>NW_018164929.1:33965-37474 GCF_001263595.1 Phalaenopsis equestris
AGGGTAGGTAGAGGGAAAAGGGTTAAAATTTAGGTTGAAAGCGGGAGACGCCACAGAAATCCCGCAGTCCGCTTTCGCCCCGCTGCCACCGCCAAATTGCCCAAAGTCGCGAACCAAACGGATAGCTTTCGCGAGAAGTCACGGCGAATGCCCGCGCCGCACCTAAAAAGTGCTCCCAAACAGAGCCGAAGTGTGAGTCTCTCACATCTCAAATGGGTTGCAGCTCATAGGCATCGAAAACTACAAAATAACCAAAATCATCTCGACGTGGATATTCCTATGCTTCAAAGCTCATCGAATTATAAGGACAGAGGGTGAATCACAGCATACTAGATGAGAGGTAGCTCATCAATAATCGGGTCGTCGAGATGATATCAATGAAGTTAAAGAGGAAAGGGCTCAAAGGAGCTCATTAAGAGGAAGGGTGGAGTAATCCTAAAAGGTAGAGGTAACCGGTTGGGGTCGACCCAACACGTCCAGAGATCCGCAGTCAGCAATCCATGAATTGTCATCCACGGGGACCTCGGCAGCCCTAAGTTCAAAGGAACGAAACTCTATTCTATAACTATCAGGTGGAGCTCCAAGAGGTGGGACTTATATCCGTCGAAGTGTCAAGGATGCCACTGGAAAGAGAGGAGAAAGGGAGGTTCAACTACAAAGTTGGAAAATGCTCCTAACAAAAGAACTTACACTCGTCTGGGTCGGGAGTCTTCTAGCACCCTAAACGCACTAGATAACCATCTAAGTAGAAATTTATGTTGGGTCAATCGGGTTGGAGAAGCACGATGAGTTCTCCTCAAGACATGCAATATGATGTAGTGAGCTAAACAATCCTAATATGAAGGTTTTATTAAATATAACGGGGTGATAGCCATACATGCAACCCAATTAAAATCGGACCCAAAGACCATGCAAGAAAGTAAAAGTGTGAATAAGTCATGAATATGTTAATATTAAAATTTTCATTATCTTGAATATATTATAAGGATTTTATAACAAATTTAGAATTTTAAATCTTAAAGAGCCTATATTTCGTTCGTGATTGCCAGAAAAACCACAAAAAGAAATAATGAAATCCATTTTAAGCATGCAAACATGCAATAAAAAATAGGAAAAATGAGCGAAATTAAAATAATAATAAAAGGTCGGTGTCACTGGGTCGGCAACATATCCCAAAAAAGAAAAAGACGGTCGGACTCCGCATATATATGCTCGATTCTAAATCTATACATCAATATCAAATGTAGAATTAAGATACGAGACACGAGCTGCTGCTCTTAGTCCCTCGTCACGTAGTTCCCGTGCCAAAATGTCTAGAAACTTGTGCCCATATCTTATTTCCGCTATAGGGCTCTCCTAAGGACTCTAAAAAGTACATAGGAATATAAAAAAATGACCGACTTGCATGAAAATTTGTTAACATAAAAAGTTATCTACATGCAACGTGTCTGAGCCATGCTTGGCGGGGGAGCTAAGCAATACCTGCAAGCAAAAATTAGCATGTAAATCATCACATTCTCCCCCTTTTTATTGTACATGTGTGTGTGCATATATATGACATGACTCCCTGCAGGAGACCGAGCTAATATACTACCATGCATATAAAAAATCAGTGCACACAAGCAAACCAAAACCACAAAAGTGATGCTTGACTAAAACAAACAAGCCAACAAAGAGTTATAGCCAGAGACATCAAAAATACTACATAGTATCTTAGTCGTAGCATAGTATGCCATCTAACGAAAAGTGTCTTAACCAACATCTAAGTGCACAAGGGAAAGTCTTTGATTACCATATGACTTTGACGGAGTTGCTAGATCGGCCCCGTCCTAAAAATCGAAGAGATAAAAGCACATCATAAGAAGGGGGTGACATTTAAAAGAAGTAGCATCATAGATGGCCTAACATATCTAAATTTAAAAGTAAGGTGGATAATACTTATAGTAGCAAAAATTTTTATTTTCTTATACTTTAAAGTAGCATACAATAAAATGCAGGTTCGTGACGCAGGCGATGTACTTTAGAATCATTTGATCTTTAGTACAGTTATATTGTTTGTTGTTCGTGATACAGAAACTCACATTGATCATCGAGAGATCCTCACAGGTGACTCTCGTTTGGGTATCATGTTCAACAAACAGGTCACTCTCCTAATGATTATGTCAAGTTATCAGGGCAAATGGGCAAACATACAAGCATACAAGAAGCCCACATTGTGATTGTTCGACCGAAACACCAAAAAAATACAACGGGCGCCTAAAAAGGCGAAGAACAAGTCATGCAAATGGATGTAATGATGCATACATGGAACATGACAAACACAAATAGGATGCATCGATAAGACATGCTACCTATGGAAAGGAATTACACCTATCTGAGGGACACAGGGTGTCGTACAATGAGTAGACACCGACTACATGTGAGTTTGTATCGAGTAAAATGATACATATGAAAAAGATTTACACACCTTACTCACCGAACACATGCAAACATGAAAGATATGTAATAGGCATATGAGGAACATTAAACATATAAAATGCAATAGACATATGAGAAATGACAAGCATATGACATACAAATGGCAAACATACAAGAATTTTATGTGTCAAATATATTAAGTGATGTGATTCTTACAAGTGAGAATCACACACCTAGGTGGACACATATGGTGCCTCACACAAGTTCAGTGGCTAGAAAACGTGACTCATGCTTAACATAATGTAAAATGCCTACAAGATTCCAGAATTCGTCGTAAGGAGTGAGATAAATGACCTATAAGTGAGCTAACTCTTCCCAAAGTGTGCAACTTTGGTGAGGTCAGTTTCCCTCTCTAGAGACTAGGATTTGGCCGTAGGACTTCTCTATTGACTCTCCTAGAGGATTAGTGTTGTGATCTACACCAATTAGAAATTCAAGTCATCTCTGGACTTCTTGTAGTCTCATGTGAGTGGTTTTAAATCTTCAATACTTAGTTGAGTCGATAAAGGCAACACATTGAAACTCAAGGCGAGTTCCTACATGAATCAAGGATGCCCTAAGGAGACCATTTGAGCTTAGAATTCAATCATTCGAGACACCACACATTCACACCACATGCATTCATAATCCACTTAATCAACAATTCAAATTAATTAAATCATAATTACCCCTAATTAAGATTCTAATTAAAATTTAAATTCCTCATAAAAATATATAATAAAATAAAACAATAACATAATTAAAAAGACAATTAGTGGGTATATACATATATATACATATGAATGAAAAATATATATAATAAACAACAATAATAGAATAAAAGATATATAATAATAATAATAATAATAAAAATATATATGTATATATGAACAATATATATATATTGTGTCGCAAGCCTTGGCCTGCTGGTGGCAGTAAGTCTCCTCTGGTCTGGGGTTCAATTCCCCACGAGTGTTGGGTGTGGTACTCGAAATTATAGGCGCACGGGGGATGGCCGGGGCTCGTAGCATAACCTCCAGTCATTCCTTCTA
>NW_018164929.1:38080-41613 GCF_001263595.1 Phalaenopsis equestris
GTATTCGGTTCGTGTTCGACTCGTTCGTTAAGAAACGAACACGAGCTTATTTCAAACAAACTAAATTTTAAACGAACCGAACACGAACACATGCTTTGTTCGTTCGTGTTCGGTTCGTTTACACCCCTACATACCACTCCATCTATAAAACCTTAGCCAACCCAACTCCTCGCTTTACTTCAACCCAGCTCCTCCTCCTCTTCTTCTCCTCCTTGCCGTGATTTAAAAGAGGCTACCTTCTCTCCCCAATTTTCCGGCAAGACTCTTCCCCAACGAGCTTCCCCGTCGGCAAAACCCGGTCAGGTGAGTCCTTCTCCCTTCTTCTCCTTCGCGCGTAAAAATAACAGAGAGAGGAGGGAGATTTACATATACATACCACCCAATTCCCGTATATTCTGAAAAAAAAAAAAAGAGAAAATTAAGGTTTGCATACATACCACTCAATTTCTATGTATTTATTCACATGTATACCACTCAATTTCTGTGTATTTATTTACCTACATACCACTTAAATTCTGTGTATTTTTGTAAGATTAAAAAAAAAAAAGATTAACATGTGCATGCCACTTAATTCCTACAGCAAATATGTAAAAAAAAATAGGAGAGAAAGAGAAGATTAACATGTTTACTGCTTAAATTTTTTTTATATGTATGTAATACACACACGCATATATATTCACACGTGTGTGGGTGTGATATATAGACACACACACAGAGATATATAAATATTTACATGCATGCCACCTAATTCTTATAATTTAGAACGAAAAAGGGAAATATAACAAAATAAAAAAAAGTAACAGTAATAAAAAAATATACAGATAATGAATAATAATAACAACAATCATAACAATAATAATTAATAATAGTCATATATATGTATACAATAATAAACTAATATATATACATGCGAATAATAAAATATAATAGTATTGATAATAAATTATTAATAATAATAATAAAGATAATAATATACATACCTATAAGTATACACACGTTAATAATAAATAATAATGAATATAATAATGATAGTATCTCTAGAAATACATGTGTTAAAGATAATAAATAAATATTAGTAACAATAACAATAATAAATACGTTAATAATAAATGATAAATAATTAAGATAATATATATATATATATATATATATAGATTGGGTGATCCCAGGAAATGTTTCTTATATTACTTTCCTCTCCATCTTCTCATATTGTTACACTATCTAAACATTTGGGAATCTGCTGAGCATTACGCGATATATGGATTGGTTCTTTCTGTTAGGGACTGTTACTGATTTGAAATTTACTTCTTCTTTGACTGGAATTGGGGGCTTTTTTCAAGTCTGCTGTTAGCATATGCCCTCCCCAAGTTACAATTTATTCTGTTAGACTCACTCTATATCATGCATCAATGAAGTTTGCTCTTTATGATTATGATGATTGCTATTTGGTTAGTTGGTCGCCTCTTTTTTTGTAGTATTTATACCCTTTTGCCAGATCTGCCACTGAGGATTGCTAAGACAAGCTACATCTGGATTGGGTATAAGTTTTAGAGATTGTTTCTCTTTCTTTTTGGGCATACATGTAATCTTGTGGGAGATTATTTTTTCCGTAAGTTGTACCAGGTGGTAGGGATCCCAACGGGGAGTTATATTTGACTTTTTTTGTGGGTCCCCACACCTAATCTCTGTAATTTCAAATTGGGGGAGTTACTTATATTTGACTTTTTTAGTGGGTCCCCACACCTAATCTCTGTAATTTCAAATTGTGGCGGGGTCACTGTAAGTCTTGGCCTATGAGTGGTGGGGACAGTGTAAGTTCTTTCAGGTCAGGGGTTCGATCCTACCGTTGCGCGGGGGTTATGGAATATTAGGCACATGGCACAGACACCCTATCATAGGTGTCTGAGCGCAAGGGGAAGAGATATTTGGAGCTCATCGGACTCAAATGTTGTTTCCTTTTAAATATAGACTATATTTAAAAAGAAACAGCATTTGAGTCCGGTGAGCTCCAAATAATATATAATAATAATAATAATAATATAAATCATAAAAATGACATAAATTATAATAAATTGATAATAATATATAATAATATATAAATTATAATAATAATAATATATAATATAATAATGATATATATAACAATAATATATAAGTAATAATAATAATAATAATACATATGTAATACACACACACAGAAAGTAATACATACATATATGTATATAATAATAATAGCGACAATAAAAACAAATAATAATATCAGTAACAACAAATTAAACATAATAAAAATAATAATGAAAATGTGTGTGTGTGTGTGTGTGTGCACACAAACACGACAATAAAATAATAATACATATTAAATGATCGAAGTCACTTAAGAAAACTCTCGATTTAGATCAGAAAATCACGCCTTCAAGAATTTTAAAAGGTTTAGGATCCTCAATTTCTGGCAAAGGAGTGTCAAATGGGAGAAGATCAAATTTGGAACATTTATTATAGATTCTAAAGAAAGAAAGACTAGGGGATGTTGTGGATCCTGATGAGAACCTTGGTGGGTAAATTTAATTTATATAATTATTTTAATGCAAAAATCATATTTAGTTTAAAAAATCAAGATTAGTGGGTAAATTAATTCAAAATGTTTTCAAATTTTTACAGAAAATTAATATGATCATTTTTTACATTGTGAGATAATTTTTTTTTGTTAATTTTTTAATATTATTTTATTTATTTTAGTTTTTGTGAGTTTTTAGGATTTAATTAACTATAGTAATTTAAATAAACATTCAAAGTTGATTTATATTTTTCTTAGGGTTCTCTGGTCACAGGGAACCTACAAAAATAAGTTTTATTTTTTTTCTGATTTATATTTTAATTTTTATATTTTTTAATTAAATAGAGGTTATTTACCTTAAAAAATTAGGGCTTCCACACTTAGAGGCATTCTCTGACTTTGTAAAAATCAGAGAATACACCTAA
This sequence comes from Phalaenopsis equestris, assembly GCF_001263595.1. NCBI lineage: Eukaryota > Viridiplantae > Streptophyta > Magnoliopsida > Asparagales > Orchidaceae > Phalaenopsis > Phalaenopsis equestris. The sequence continues at coordinate 41,060 of NW_018164929.1, forward strand.
GGATAGAAAGTTTAAATCCCTAAAATCTCAAGTCATGATGATTAGTATTTAGTGACTTATGATTTAATTAAGTTTTTGAATATTTGATTAATTAAAAATAAAATTTAAGTCAAATAGTTTTAATTTTTATACCAAATTGATCTCCTCAGTTCACTGAGCAAGCAAGTATTTTTCTTTTATTTTTATGATTTTCTTACATAAAGATATGAATTTTTAAAGTTTTGTGAATTAAATAAATCACAAAAATCCTATTTTTCTACTTAATCGAGTTAGCCACCATGCAATCCTATACGCGTTGAAGCCCCCACGCGATGCGTCTTGATTCGTTGCGCTTTCCACCTCAGCCGACAAGCGTCTCGCCTTTACCGTTCCATCTCTTCGTCCGACGCGATATGATCCGTCTGTCCGAAACACGTGCGATCAGACGACTCTTGGGCATCATCCCCAATGGCCCTAAACCATAAACTGTACGTTTTCTAAACCTAATTTCTCCCTTGATTCTCAACCAAATTACATGACATTTGTTTCTAAAGCTTCATCTACTCAAGATGACC
>NW_018164929.1:41959-51487 GCF_001263595.1 Phalaenopsis equestris
GTCAATTTGATCAATTGGGTGCAAATTGGGGATTTGGACCTTTTGAGGCAAAATTGGAATATTGGTCAAAATTGGTCAAATTAGACCAAATGGATGGTTAAAAATTGGTTTTATTTGGACCTTTTGGGGCAAAATTGGAATATTGGTCAAAATTGGAATATTGGTCAAAATTGGTCAATATGGCCAAATTAGACCAAATGGATGGTTAAAAATTGGTTTTAGGGGTGTTTGAAATGATTTTGGAGGTTTTGGGAAATTTTGGGCCACCAAGGGCATTTTGTAATTTTGACAAATTTAGGAGTATTTTGGTAAATATGAAATTTTTGGGGTGTTTGAGTAATTTGGATGGTATGAAATGGTTTGAGATGATTTTGAACAAAGTTGAGGGATTTTGGTCAACCTTGAAATTTTAGGATTTTAGGGGTAGTTTGGTAATTTTGAGAAAATTTAGGACTAAAAGGTTAAAATTGGGTAATTGGGTAAGATTAAGGTTTTATGCAAATGCTGATCATATAACTACCCCCATGGTACCATGAGACCAGAAAACCCCACTTTAGATTCTCCATGTGCTAGTTTTATTCACCCTAGCCCAAGACTAAGGGTTGGGGGACCACTCACATGAGTCTCCAAAGAGCCAAGGGAATCAAACTAGACATGTGCATGAGTGGAAAGCGTGAAGTGCAAGTATGTGTGTACTAGACCAAGCCACATCACCCAGGTCCAACCCTAAGGTCAGACAGTCCTATGGGGAGCCCCTCTTGAGCTCCCACGTATTGGCTCCACCTACTAAGTGCTAGAGGTTAAAACCAACACATGGAACTTCAAGATGAGCAAAGAAGGGTAGAATTTTTATTGGTGATGGTATCATCACTAGTTTTCTAGGAATAGTCAATAGAAAAGTTTTATGACTAGATCCTAGGCTCCTAAGGAAGAAAGACTAGACCTCAACAAAAAGTGAGGTCAATAGTTGCATTGTGTCTAACTATTTTACTAGTCAACCGGTCAATGTGAGTGCACTCAAGTTGTGAGATCACTGCTCTCCTGAGTTTTAGTTTCACATGCAACAAATTTTAACATAACTTATTGCCACTTAAGTTATGCCAATGAAACAAATAAGATTACTCATCAAATGAAAATAAAAATAATTCTATCATGAAACAAATTTTTCTTCATATGCCACTACTTCATATTAAAAGAAAAGAGTAAAGAAAATTACTTACGAAGCATGGATAAAACACAATAGGAAACCTTATTTAAATAAATAAAAAAATATATTAGAAATTGTTTACAACAATTACAAGAAAATGAAGCACACAATACTTAGTTTTTTTCCTCTGAAAAAAAAAGAAAAATCTCTCCAACAAATTCTCATGCCGATTCATGCGCCGCTCATACTTCCTTACTCATATCTCTCAAAATGCATCACCAATCTCCCCAGAAAATGAAGAAATCTACATCTCCATAAACCTACACCAAACTCCTCCTAAAATACTTCATAATTTCTTTTCTTGACTCCTCTAATTACCTCCTAATTAAACCCTCATGAGAGTCGGCTTTGGCAGCGGAAGTCAGGAAGAAAAAAACTAAAAAAACCCCCGCTCCGACCACCTGTGATCTTAGTTGGTTCGGCAACCTCCAACCCCCCTAATTAAAAAGAAATAAAAACCCCTTCTTTCTCCAAAAGACACATGTCTTCATCCAATAGACATATTCTTTCATTTCAAGAGACACATTTTTTCATTAAAATGCTTTTCAAAATTTCTAGATTCATTGAATTACTCTATGGGGTGTGTAAGTTGTCCAAAAGCTTCTAGAACATCCTAGAATGGCCCAGAATCACAAAAAAGTCGTCTAATAACCATCTCATGCGCTATATCGCCTGTGTCTGGCGCTATGGCGCCATTCTGGGCGCGATAGCGCCACTTTCCACGTAGCTCCACCTTTTCACCATGTTTCACTCTGTTTTAGCTTCATTTCGCCCCATTTCAGTTTTGTTGTGCTCTAGATTGGTATGCCTACAAAATAGATATGAAAACAACCTTCATTTAAAGTGTAATTTCATTCAAAAACATGGAATAAATATGCAGATTAAGCATAGAAAGTCATAACGAAATGCACCAGATCAAAATTTTCTTCTTTGCTCAATTTGGCTTCAAATTACATCGTTTTTTTGTTTTATTTTCACCGAAAGTCCATTTCTTGTACCTGAAGACAAAAATATGCAGAATGCCTTCCTTTAAAGGTAACATCATAAAAAATGTTCATAAAATGAGTATGAAATGTACACTAAAAATATGTAATTTTTAGGTGGATCAGTGGTGAGAAGATTTATTATTACAGGTAATGTGCTTGTCACTCATTTGATAATTTTGTATAATCCAAATTATTTTATGCTAAAATATGCATGAAAATATATTAAATATTTTATTTTCTAACTCTACAAGAAGTTCTCACACATAAATAGATAAAATATAAGAATATAAGAGACACAAAAGTTTTAAATTGAAAACCCAAAAAAGGAAAATCTATAGCACCTAACATAGGAAAAATAATTCACTATACTGATTAAAATTACAAAAGGTCTCTCTTCTCTCTATTAGGTCAAGACATGATTATAAAGAATTACACTCAATGATAGCTCATTTTGTGATGATTGTGGTGAAAGTCGTGGGTGGTAAAGATGGAGGTTATGTGATGATAGTTAGCTAATGATATTAAGAGGATAACAATTGGGGGACAAAAATTAAGTGATAATGATGTTAATTAGGCGATGATGGACCAACAACAATAGTCAAATGATGACAATTAATTGATTGTGGCTAGACTATGGTGATTGAAATGGACAAATAATTATGGCACAACAATGGTGGTTGTATGATGATAATTTAAAGACTATGATTGGATAACAACAACCAAACAATGATGATTGGATGATGGTAATTATTAGTGGTTATTGATATTTGATGTAGAGTAAAGCTCCAGAGTTCTTCAATATACATACTCTCTCCAAATTCCAACCCAACACTTCTTTCATTTGGAGAATGAATGTTTATTTGTAATATTTGAGAATAATATTTTATTAGATTTATCTCCAATCCTAAAACACTTCACTAGATTGCTCATATTGATTCATTTAATCATATATCACTTCTTCAGCAATATGGACTAATACTATTTATATCCATAATATTTAGTGATCTTATACTAATTAATTTCTCTTGTTGAGAAGCTTAATTTGATTGCAAGTATATGTGATTTGAATACTATTTAGTTCTTCAATTAATATTTTTAATCAACTTATATATTCTTGATTTGGGCTCATTTGGATTCAAATTCGATTACTTATAATATTGTTAGATTTTGTCCTTCGAAGGCATTCAATTTTACTGTAAATTTGCTGAAATTGAGACTTGGATAATCTTAAATTTTTATTTTGAAAGTTATTTTATTCAATTGAAAGTCGTGTCATGCAAAATAAATTTTGTTAGTTTTTTTTTTCGGAAAATTTAAATACATTATTTATATATCTAACAACTAAACTTCAATTTCTACATTTATGTCATCATATCTATACATGAAAATTTATATTTCATTTTTTAACGTTAAAATAGTGATATTTTTTATATGATGATGTTTTTGGGCGGCATAAATGTCAAAAGTAAAATTTTTAGACGTTAAATATAAAAATACATATGAATTGATTGTTATATGTATATGTGTGTGTGTGTGTGTGTGAGCGCGCGCCGCTAACATTGGTTTGTTGGTGGCGGGATTACTGTATGTCCCCTTAAGTTAAGGGTTCGATCCTACAGTGAAGCAGAGCCCTAGAATTTTAGGCACTTGATATGAATTCTCTATCATGGGGCCAAAAAATGCATGAAAAATCGATATTTAGGCTTCTCAATGCCAAAATAAGAAAAGAAAAATGTTAAAATTCTATGCTTTTAAACTTATTAAGAAATAACTTGCAAATAAATATTTACCTTTCGTGTTTATAAGAATTTCTGCCACTTTCCATCTCTATTTGGCAAATTCGATTTGTCCTTTCGCCTGACGATTCGCTCTGCGGAGCCAAACGCAATGGCGGCGAACTTCTGGACCTCTTCTCATCAGTAACCCTTCTTCGTCCTCGTCTTCCATTGCTATTTCTGCTGGACCAAAATATCTCTTAATTTCAGAACTTACCTGCCCTTCTTTGGCCATGGCAGCAAGCAGCTTGTTGAGCAGGACAAGATCGACGTGGTGCACCCGATCGACAAGGAAAGGGGTCTTACTCTGGAGGAGTTCAAGCTTATCAAGATCCATATGACGAACCGTAAGCCCTCTTCCTGCCGCCAAGAAGCTTTATGTCTCTAGGGTTTTTGTTCCAAACACTGAAGGCTTCTATTTTAGAATCTGACCAATTTCCCTGCTTTATTAATGTTCACGTAATTAGATTAGGCTCGTAAATATGTTGATGTTTTATCGGCAGTATTATGATCTTTAGCTGCCCTTTTTAAGCTCGGAACATTGCAGTTTACAATTCTTATGTTTACTCTAAATTTTGTTGCAATAGAAGGAAGAATCAAATTGCTTCAACTCATTTTGCGACACTTGATACGTCAAATTTATAGTTTTCCTGTTTACCTTCTTCATATGGTTGAAGGCAGCTAACAAGTGAAACTGTCATTTTTTATACGCTACCTTGATGTTTTAAATTTTGTTTCTAAAAAAGTATGACTGTCAACTTAATTCATTTGTATTTATTCTTCAGCCATAACTTTAAAAAGTGGTCTCATTAGTTGGGACCAAACTTTTTGCCTTAACAAATACAAATTCATCTTGGACTTTGTTCGTATAGAACTTCATTTTTTTCCTTTATTGTGAAGAGATGTTTATGCGATTTATTATTGAATTTCTTTGAACATTTTTACAGATATATGGAGACTTGCTCAACAAGTGAAAGTGAGGCAAAGGTTTGAGTTTTTTCTGCTTTTGGTGTTGTTTACCTGCTCAAGTTTTGTGATACGATCACTGCTGAAGTTCCCTGAAGTTTGTAAAGTTAAGGCTTTTTGTCATTTACCTGTTTACAGTCCAAGCACTGGCTTCTCCTTTTTTTTGTTGTATTATACCAAGTTAAGTGGGAGAATGCCATTTATGACAAGTAGTTCTTTCACTTACTGCAATATGTTGCAATTAGTTATATGAATATGATGCGATTATGGGCTTGGTTGGGCACATGCTATAGTTTATGTCAGTGTCTCAGTCTGGCAAGCATATTTGGTTATTTGGACCTTGTTTAATGTTCACCGTTTATCTCATCTGCAAATATTTGTTCCATTGGATGCGGTTCATGCATAATATGTAGTTGTTAATGTGGAGAATTTATTATCATTTTTAGCTCTGCTGACATTTATCATGAATGAACAGAAAATGAAAATTTGTAAAACTCACTAGCTGGAATAAGGATGATGATAATGATCGATAAAAAGCATTAATTTTCAATTTATGGAAATACTTTGGCTTTTTGTATATGGGCGGAGCAATTTTGAAGATGAATGATCTCTGCTTCTATAGATCTATATCCAGGTTATAAATTTAATATTTAGTGCATCTCAACTGCTTCCTTAAGCATCTTTGTTTGTTAAGCAGAACCAATACCACAAATGGAAATTAAGTCAGAGTGAGGCATTACATGCTTTTAATGTTTAAATTTCAATGCAAGTTGTTTGCTTGCAAGTTTCCTTATAAAATGTTTTAAATTTCTTATAAAATTTAAGTTTTTGAGTTTATGGTTTAGATATGATGTCATCACGTATTAACATATTTGGGTGGAGTGAAAGATTTCATTTCATTTTATTTTCATTCATATCTTATTCATTCATCTATCTTTCAGGGTTATAGCCACAGCAGTTACTTATTTTAGACGTGTATATACAAGGTATGTTCTAATTTACTTAGCTTTCGGTTTAGACATAGTATTTTCATTGTTTAGGCTAAAAATTGAGTAGGCCTAGCAGTCTAACTTCTGGTACTTATATTGTCTTTTCAGTATGTTTATGAACATAATTATATTCAATCTTGTTGTTAGTTGATTTTAACTGTTTTCGGAATATTTTTTTCACTCTAAATTTATGATTAATTGATCGGTTATCTGGAGATCCTCTTGCAACTCTTACATTTTGTCATTTTCATTTTTTTTTTACAGAAAAAGCTTGACTGAGTATGATCCTCGGTTTGTTGCTCCAACTTGCTTGTACTTGGCATCAAAAGCAGAGGAAAGCACTGTGCAGGCTCGAATGCTAGTTTTTTACATTAAAAAAATGTGTATGTTTTCTTTTTTCCTTCCATGCATATATCTTAATAACTACAATTTTCTTGCATTCCTCAACACTTTTATTTTCTTTCTGGAGCTAATTTTGTTTCATAATAGGTACTGATGAGAAGTACCGTTGTGAAATCAAAGATATTCTTGAGATGGAAATGAAATTGCTCGAAGCCCTTGACTATTATTTGGTTGTTTTTCATCCTTATCGTCCATTACTTCAGTAAGTTTTTGCAACACATTTTTTAAAGTGCATTTACCTTAATGTTTTAGCACGAACTTTAATTATCTTGTAGAAATTTTTATGGTTATTGATTTTATTTCGCTGCTTGCCACTGTATTATTGAGGAGCCACCAACCTAAAATTTGAGTTCAATTTTCAATCAACTCAGAAACAGCATTTTGTTTTCAGTGTTAAGGCTTAGTCTTTCTGAACTACTTTCATATCAAAATATATTTTCCCTATAATAAATATTAGTCTTTATATGCTTGATTTTTGGTCCAAATGGCTTAGCCTGGTATCCGCACAAATTTCTACAAACCATTAGAATGAAGTCCTTGGTATATTTCTTTTCATTGAATTTAGTATCAAATAAAAGGCTCAGAGGCTCAACATCAGTGACATTGAAGCAGAGCTATGTGGGGGGCTGCTTTAACGATGGGAAGGCATGAAGCAGATTTAGTTTTGTGGGTTGAAGCAGTTGGGGTGCAATGGTGGTGAGCTGTGATTGTGTCAAGAGCAGATTGCTTAGAGTAGGAGTATATATGATTAGTGGTCATGCGGCAATGTCAGACTACAGGGTTGTTGGGCTGGGGGCACAGAAGGCTAAAGTGAGCAGTGCTAACGAGAAAAGTTGTGTTCAACATTGCAAGGGCTTATGAAACACAAGATTTAAAATTGCCCAATCGACGTTGAGTTTTTTTTTTTTTTTTGGTATGATGAGGTTGTAACCTCATAATCAAACCAATGAACAAATAAAAACTGTGAAATACTAAGCAACATACTAACATCAAAGTAAGATCATAATAAGTCAAGGTAAGGTGATAAAAATGTCCTTCCCATTCCTAATTCAACATAAACAAGCAGTCTAGTCACTAAGATCATATTTTATGAATTTAAAAGGCTTCCTTGCTCTCCACATTTGATAGTCTTTATTAAAATCATCATCATGGTTAATTATTCTGTCCTCCCTCATCCACATATGTGTCATGATCATCTCAATCTTTTTCATCTTTGATTTCAACATTTTTTGTCTTTTCTAATAAGAGCATCAATGAAATTTTGAGAAAATGACTATATTGATGATTAGAATTTCAATTACATATGGTTTTATGCTAACTTTTTATTACAGTTTTACTGATTTGTTTTTATACTAAAGTTTGTTACTAACCATTTTTCACAATAGTTGCATTTCAAACAAACACAGCTCTTTTTGTTCTCCTCAATTTTCACTTGAACAATGTATCTTCATGCTAGAGTTTTTTTTCCATTGAGATTTAATGAGAACTGTAAAGCAAAGCTTTCTTTTTTTCTTAATATATATATATATATATATATATATATTTTGTTTAATAATTGTTCTAAGTATTAGGTATACACGCGCACACACACACACATCCAATCTCTATAGATTAAGAATATTTCTAATAGAGAGAAGAAAGATACCCTTCTTGCTCCTCAATACCTTAATCCTCAAGAAGTACTTTAAGGAACTCAGATCTTTAGTGTTGAATTGATTTTGAAGAAATAATTTCAATGATATGATTCTCTGCACATCGTTTCTAGTAATAGTAATGCCATCAATATAAACCACCAACAGAATGATATCAGAAACAAATTGTTTGTAGAATACAGTATGATCAGTTTTACTTTTCTGCATCCTAAACTCTTCTATTGATAGGCTAAATCTTCCAAACCTTGCTTGAGGATTTTGCTTCAATCCATATAATGATTTCGAAGATGACATATTTTCCCAGACTCTTTCTGAGCAACAATCCCAAAAGGATGCTCCATGTATATCTTTTTTAAAGACACCATGTAGAAAGATATTCTTTACATCAAGCTGGTGATGGGGCTAATTATTCATTGCAGCTAAGGACAAAAAGAAATGAACCAATGTCAACTTAGCTACCAGAGAGAACGTGTACAAGTAGTCAATCCCATGAGCATAACTCCTAGGAACCAATCGAGCTTTAAGAAACTACAGATTCATCATAATGAAACTTAACTTCAAAGACCCATTTGCAGCCAACAACCTTCTTACCAGAAGTTATTTCAGTTACTTCCCAAGTTCTATTTTCACTCAAGGCAGTCATTTCAATAAGCATTGTTGACTGCCACCCAAAATGGGATAGGGCTTACTAAACAGATCTCGATACCTTAATAAAGTCAAAAGAGGCAATAAATAAACAAGAGGTAGAAGATATCTGGTTATAGATTACACAAGGAAATAGGATATGCACATTGATGTTACCTCTTCGAAGAATAATATGTACATCAAGTTCATTAAGAGGAGGATACACTTAATAAGATATCACTGTTGGACTAGGATAAGGGGGATGAGATTTTCTTAAGTAAGCATTAGTTGAGGCGCTGGTGGTGGAGGCGGAGCTGGAATAGGATCTGAATTGATGATCTGTACATTAACAATTCATCAAACTCTTAGGAAGATGCAGGTGCCAACGAGTCACTAAAGAATGTGATTTTTTTATGAAATGTGACATCAACAGAGATAATGTATCTGTTTAGGAGGAAAACTATTGATACCCGTTTTGCAAACGAGAGTATCTTAGAAAGATACATCTTAATGAGTTAGAGTCTAGTTTAGAGACCAATGAGTATCACGAACAAAATAAGTTCACCAAAATATACGTGGTTCAACAAGAAAGAGACATTTGGTTAAAAATAAGATTTGGTAGGGTATCTTTGCTCCATAAAATAATATAAAACATCCAATCGATAAAAAAACATGTAATAGAACCTACATCAACCTAGAATTGTTTGAGTACATATTTTGAAACAAAAGAGCTCTAGTTGTCTCAAGAAGGTATATATTTATTCGTCAACTATATTTTGGGATGGAATATCGACACAAAATGGCTGTTGAACAACGTTTTAAAAGACATATTTAGGTCGCGCCCCTTGGCGAGGCGTGAGCCGTTTCACCCCAGGCCCATGAGGGGGGCGCAATCCTCACGAGACTTATGCCCCACGAGCTTAGTTT
>NW_018164929.1:51587-52511 GCF_001263595.1 Phalaenopsis equestris
AAGGGCATGTGATTCATGTTATATGATTGATTCTATTTTTCTACTTGATGGAACTCTCTGAATAAATCAAAGATTTAAGAAATACTTTATTTCCCAGAAAGCATATGCCAATTCATCCATCACATCTTTAACACATTCATAATGAGTAATATGATCATATTAACCAGATTTAATAGAATTTTGTATTTGTATCAATAACTCGGCATCAATTCTCATTTGAATCAATGTTAACTGGGGGATTTACAATGAAGCGACCCTTATACTTCTTACATAGAGTTACGGTTTTATTCCAATAAAAATAATTGACATCATTTAACTTTTCATCTGTAATTTTAGTCACCGATGAGACCAAACTTGCCACAACATGTATTTGTTCCATAACCATGATTATCATCAAATATTCAAGAAGATTGGGTCACCTTATTCCATAGATGGATTCCTTAACGCGACAGTATAAATGAGTTGAAGGGTGAGACTAACTCTAGAGAAGAATGATATCGAGCCGAAGGGGACAATCAACTCGACGAACGCCGAGAGAGAAAAAAACATATGAAGCTGAAGAAGCCAAATTAAGCAATTGGATAAAACAGTCGAATCCAATGAAACCGATGAAGCCGACGAAGCCTAGTGATGTTGAAGACATTAATCAAGATGAAAACAAAGCTGCCGAATGAAGCAACCGAAAAATCAAACTAAGCATAAAAAAATTGACAATGCTGTCGAAGCTTATAGAGATGTAGAGAAAGCATACGCAGACGAGCGACATAGATGAAGCGGAGTGATGTAGATGAAGCCAAACGAAGAATGATGCCCTAATTTTGTTGCAGGATGAAGGCGAAATAGACAAAATTGTGCACGGCTCTAATACCATGTAAAACAAAGCTTCCTTCTTCTTATTCCCATTAAGACATGTTTTATATATAT
>NW_018164929.1:52611-56579 GCF_001263595.1 Phalaenopsis equestris
GAAATGCAAGAAAGTATTAGAAGATGTAAAAGTCATACGTGACAGTGTATCTAGTGATATTAGAAGTAGTGCAACAAGTGTTTGTGAATGTTAAATGCCACTTATTCATCTTTGCTGGACTCCTCTCAAAGGACACCAAGAGTTAAGTTATAGGCATTCTACTCTAAATTCCAAGTGAAAAAAATATGAAAGAAAAGCAGCATGTCGGGTAATTGGGTAATTGGTAGATTGTGCTACTCAACTAGATTGACATTTAAGTTTCCCAGTGACCCATTTATATGTTTATGTTAGAAGCAATTGCTAACTTTGGACCTGATTTTACTTCACCTACAATGCATGAATTAAGAATTTGGATACTCAAATATGGTGTTGCTCTGATCAATAAGCTGTTAGAGGAGCATAAGAATGCGTATAGTAAATATGAGTGCTCAATTATGTCTGATAGATTTACAAATGGAAAAAGTAGGACTTTGATTAATTTTTTTGGTAACAGTGACTTCTTTTTTTAGATATGCGGATGCTTCTAATGCAATAAAAAGTGTCGAGTTATTATTCACTTATTTGGATGATGTGATTGGGAATGTATGAGAAAAAATGGGGTGCAAATTATGAATAGATAATGGGTCGAATTATGTAATGAGGGTAAAAAGATAATGAAAAAACGACAAACATACTTATTCGACACCTTATGCAGCACATTGTATTGATCTTATGTTAGAAGATATTGGAAAGTAAAAAATTCACGAATGCACAAATGCAAAAGCAAAACAAATTGTTAAATTCATTTGCAGGCATTTATGGGTTCTTGGCATGATGAGATATTTTATAGGCATTTATGGGTTCTTGGCGTGATGAGATATTTTATAAAAGAGACTCGTTGGTCCAACCATCACACAATTTGCTATTGCATAACCCTTCAAAGAATTTACAAACTGAAGCAACCATTTCGGACAATGTTCTCCTCAGAAGCTTGGTGTTCTACTCATTGGGTTAAGAAGACAAGGTATAAAATGTTCGATCCATATTTTATGGTCATTTTGCTTACTGTATCAAAAGTGTTGTACCTCTTGTATATATTCTAAGAGATGTTTGACTCAGAAGAAACGTCAATCATGAGTTATATTTATGTGTTAATGGATTCAACATAAGAAGAAAATTAGTTTTAATTGTGGGCATAATGAAAGAAGTATGAACCTATTTGGAGGAAAATTGATGCAATATTGGAAGTTCAACTTCATAAACCACTACATGTGTGATTATTATTTAAACCCTTAGTTTTGCCTTGAAGATAATTTCTTTATTGATTAAGAGTTGAAACAAGGGTTAATTGCTTGCATGGAAAGAATGTTAGATTATGAAGACCGTTTTATAGCTGATATTCAAATAAACTTGTATGATAACTTAAGAGGAGACTTTGTGAGTAGAGTTGCTATGGACTCAATAAAGTTAATCTGTTGATTGGCGGATGAGATTTGGTGGGACAACACTTGAGTTAACGAATTTCGTTATTCGAGTTTTAGACTCACCTGCAGTTCATCAGGATGTAAAAGAAATTGGAGCACTTTTGACTTGGTAATAACTTATTATTCTCTTAAAATTTTTATTATTTGCTTTCATATATCACCTCTTAAAAATAAGGTTTTTTATCTTAATTCATATTAAAAAAAGAAATATGTTGGAGCGCAAGAGGTTGATTGCTCTGGTGTATAAGATATAATACTTGATTGAATGAGAATTATAAGAAAAAAATAAGTTTTCGATCAAATATTGATAAATGACAGACTTTGATGATGAGTGGATTGTTGAAAAAGAATATTCGTATTTCCACATGAATCTTTTTGGGTGAATGAAGAAAAACATTTATTTGATGTTGATTTAATAAAAAACGTGCCCATAATAAATGCAAATGAAGAATCACAAAGTGTTACACAAAAAAGAAAGAATATTTTTATAGCATATTCCCATAGGAAAAGGAGGCTGAATGAAAGAACAAGTTATATATTTACATTTAATTGTCTTATGTATAATTACGTATTCTCATAGAAAAAGATCTTAAATATTTACTAACGTCATCTTGTTTATTTTTATAATTTATGCAATAATGATAAGGAGAAATAAATTGTGAATGCACCTGAGATTGAGTATGATAATGACTTTAATAAAGTGGACAATGAATGCAGATAATATGAAAGACCTAGTTGTGTTATTGATACAACTATTGGTGATGGACGATGAAAATATTTTGAGGATGAACTTGATGAATGAATAACATTCAATGATTGAGATCAATTGACCACATATTTATTTTTTGCCTCAAACATGTTTACTTGTTTTTATATGTTTTTATTTTTTGTGGTGGATTTATGCTAATATCTCGAAGATTTTAATTCTAAAAGATTTGTTTTGAAATTGAACGAGTATAAGTTCTTTTAATGTCTCTTGATAATTTTTTTATTAAGCATAACTAGTTTATTTTTTTCTCAATATTTATATTTCGTATATTTTTTTGTACCGTAGGGCTTACGCCTTGCCCTGTAACAATTAAAACGCCCCACCCAATTCCCACATCTTTTAAAATTTTGATGGTGAGCATCCTATTTTGTGTCATGTATGTCTATAAAAGTGTATATAAATATTCTTTAGCATTGTCACTTCTTAGAATTTTAAAAGAAATCTTAATTTGGGTTTTAATTTCGGCACAAATGGATTAAATGTGTGATAACAACTCAATACGAGATTTCATAAAGTAAAGCCACATCAAATGAGAAATATCATCCACAGACGTGACAAAATATCGAAATTTATTAAATACAACAAAACAAGGTTCCCTTACGTCAGAAGTAACTAACTCAAAACTGTGATTAACTCTTTTATTAATTATTGGAGCAGAAGATAAACAATGGTGTTTAGTATAGGCGCAACATTAATGGCGTCATATCAAGAATATTAGAGTTGGATCCATCTGCTAAGGTGATCGAATAAAGATGTTTATGAAAAGTGGATTTGGATTAGTCATGTGATTTGTGGCACTTGGATCAATGATCCATTATGTGGAAGATGAAAAAAAAGGCAAATATCATTATTACCGGACTTAACAAAGCCATTGATTGAGGGTTATTTCTAGGATACTTTCTGAAATTGGTTGAATTTAGCATATTCATTTGTAGAAATTGAGAGAGTCCCACTTTGAGATGCTCCATTAATAGTGATCATGTGAGCTGACTGTGATGTAGAACTTTTCTAATTTTTTATTAGCAACTTTTGACACGTTTTCTTCGTATGACTAGGTTCATGACAGAAATAGAAAACTTTATTTGAGCCTTGATTTCCAGAATTTAGAGTTCTACTTCCATAATTGATAGAGATTTAGGTTTATCGATATCTGTATTTTTCTGGCTAGCAAGAGCACCAGGTTGATGTGCGGATGAAGTCTAAGAACTCGAAATAGTACACAATACTCTAGTATAATCTTTTCTCAGAGTAGTAGTTCCAGGGTCAGATAGGATCTTTGATTTGACACTTTCATTCTAAGAATTGATGCCATATAAAAATCGCATAATGGTCATTTGTTCTATTTAAGCCTGTTGAATTTGGACATCAACTCTGAAGGGTGCATTCAATTTTTCATAAACACATTTGAAGGGCATGTGATTCATGTTATATGATTGATTCTATTTTTCTACTTGATGGAACTCTCTGAATAAATCAAAGATTTAAGAAATACTTTATTTCCCAGAAAGCATATGCCAATTCATCCATCACATCTTTAACACATTCATAATGAGTAATATGATCATATTAACCAGATTTAATAGAATTTTGTATTTGTATCAATAACTCGGCATCAATTCTCATTTGAATCAATGTTAGCTGGGGGATTTACAATGAAGCGACCCTTATACTTCTTACATAGAGTTACGGTTTTATTCCAATAAAAAGAAGTGACAGCATTGAACTTTTCATCTGGA
>NW_018164929.1:57164-78822 GCF_001263595.1 Phalaenopsis equestris
ATATATATATATATATATATATATATATATATATATATACACACACACACTTCCAATTTCTATAGATTAGGAACATCTCTAATAGAAGAAAAACCTTGTAATTAGATCTCTAATTAGGTTTCTTATAATCAAATTTTCTAATATATTACATTCAATAACTAGAAACTTTAGAATAACCATAAATTGAAAAACATCATTCAAATTAGATAAAATCTCATTTTACAAGGAGAAATACTAGTGACAAAAACAATATCAAATAAATTAAAATAAAGCTTCAAATGACAAAAAAAAAATAACAATAAGGACATGGGTTACTGACAACAAGCATAGGTGACAAACATAGCGACGGCGGTGGCTTCAACAGGGTTCAGCTATTGGGGCTGCAGTGTGGCATGCGGTTGGAAGTTGAGGACATGTGTTTGTAATTCTTTATCTGGTAAAGTTTAGGCTTAGATCTATAGAATTAAAAAAAATTTAAGTTTTGACTTATATATTAGATTTTTTAATTACAAACTTCAAAGTTATCCAAAGCTTAAAATTAAATATTTGTGCCTCTCATAATTTTGGCTGAGACATGCCTTGATCGGCCTTAGTCCCTTGAGATTTATGCCTCATCTGGGCAATGTGAGGCATTGACTCATAGTTTTTTCTTTTAACTTTTACTAAGGCATGCCTCCAATTGCACAATTTTAAATATTGATGACAAGTGGGGATTCTCACATTGCCTGTAGTTTTTTTTTTTTTCTTTTAAATTGCACTAAGGCATGCCTCTAATTGCATAATTTTAAACACTGTTGATAAGTGGGATGGTTGGATGAAGAAGTTTTGAGTGGCGTGCGCAAGGGTTAATTTGAACCATATATAAAGCAATAATGGTGGATGGAAATTGCTTATAGGAAAGTAGGTGATAGGACTGACAAGCCTGACACCCAAATGTTGAGGTCTGGAAGTAGAGTAGAAAATAGATTAGAGAATGGCGACGGAGGGAGGGGGAGAGGGAGGGAGGGGCATTAGGGAACTTATTGTTCAATTCATCCTGTAATCAACCCAAGCTCTAGGCTAGTCTCCTTATTCATATGGTGTCATTGATTTATCTCATTTAAGTCTAATAAAATCATTAATTTAGTTAAAATTGAAAATTACATAAAAACTTAAATAAGTGAGTTCATAACTTTGCAACTTTGCATGCTTGCCAGGCCTATGTCCATTCATGCTAGCATTCACGTCTCCATTTTATCCTGCGGTAACTATTCATGTTAAAATCTCGTCACCATATTATTCACTAGTTGTCATTGATGTGTGTGTGTGTGTGTGTGTGTGAGAGAGAGAGAGAGAGAGAGAGAGAGAGAGAGAGAGAGAGAGAGAGAGAGAGAGAGAGAGAGAGAGAGAGAGAGAGAGAGAGAGAGAGAGAGTGAGCGCGGGAGAGAGATTTTTGATTTATTAGATTTTAGTCTAATAGAGAATGGGAGGAAACCTTTGCTTTACCACATTTTTTGTCCAAGAAAATTTGAAAAATGTAAATAAAATCGAAAATTGCAAATAAACTTTAATAAATACCCATCATGCCACATCAGTGTGTTTTATTTAAGTCCATTAAATTAGATTTCACTTCAATGGAGATCATAACTCGTAGGGGGATATGATGACACTGAAAGAGGTCAATGTTTAATTTATAATGCAATCAGCCTAAGCTGGAGGCTTTGATTTATTACATTTTAAGTCTGATAAAAGCAATGTATAATTAAAATGAAAATTTTAAAATAAATTTAAACAAATACAAATCATGCTGTTTTGATATTAAGCTTTTAGGGCCTTAATCAAATAAGATTTCATTTCACTTGAGGTCATACCTAAACAATTTGGCACGCTTTCAGGCCTTTGCAAATTCATATATACACTTTAATCATCTAGCAATAACCATTCATATTAACATTCTCAACTCCATGTTTTCCGCCAGTAATCACTGGCCATTGCTACTTTGCAAGTTATTATCTTAATTTGATTGGTTTTACTGTCACATTTAATCTAAAATGTCTGTCTTCCTATGTCCTTCGATATTTTTGTACACATCGAAATTAACATTATTTTCACCAATTTTTAAACAATTCCTCATATTACTTTATTAACTATTCTTTTTTCTGCACCATGATTGTCATCTCCCACAAGTAGATGAAGTTTGTTTAAGCCGTTTGGCTTCATCATGTTTCCGATGGATACCTAAATAGTTTTTTTGCTGTGTAAATTGTTAATCTATAGTTTAAAATATCCATCCCATTTTGTTGCTATCCTCTATTCAGTATTCATTCTTGAGCTACAGATTTTTGTTTATTTAAAGAATAATATACAGGACAAGGATTTAGCTTTATGCTCAAACCGTTGAAGGATTTTGAATGACGATGTTCTATTTTTAACAGCTTTTGTTGAAGTTCATCAGTCTTTTCTAAGATGTAAAAATAGAGATGAGAGACATCAGGGTTATGCTTTGGCTAGTTGCATATGTTGCCATGAATAGCTTTTAGTTGTTATCGTGGGTTTTATACTATGGAAAGAGTTAAGTAGGGAACTTACAGAAGAAGGCTTTTTCATGTATACCGTGTGGTGAATGAATTTTGATTTATCGAACTGGATTTTTTTTTATTTGTTTACTCCTTTTAATCAAATTTCTCTTAAACTGTATTTGTTTTTGTACTATTATAGTATGCTTAATTTTTACATTTTTCATTCATTTTAGTAATTGCAATCTCATTAAAGTGCAAAATTTTCAGTTGTAGATCAGTGATTTTGAATATCTCTAATTTTGAATTAGAGATGAGGTGTAATACATCTTTCTAATGCTTTTTCTGTCTGTAGAAAGCTCTTTGAAGTTTAAATCCAAGCAATTGAATTAGTCCATATTCATGGGAATCACTACCTGGCAATCATTAATAATATGTCTTACCGGAGCACTTTATCTAGTGGAAGTTGTGGTTTCACGCGGCAAATAAGAATATTGGGTTCTATAACGTTTAGGAATACATATAAGCAAAGAAGATTGTAGGAAAACAAATAGCTGATGATAAGTATTAAGATCATTAAATTGATGTGAAGATCTTCAAGGTGAATTAATTGCACAAATAAGAATATGTTGAAGCATGTCATTTAATTTTTCTTTATAAAGTTGTTGGGTAGTATGAACCAAAAAAAGGGGATTGAAGTTGGACTCGATACTGCAATGGGCAAATTTCATTTTAACCCAAATTCTTAAGCCTATTATTGACTGCTAATTAGTTGATATTTCAACATTAAAATACTTTTTAACTATTCTATGTCACTAAACATCCAAAGTGGCAAAGTTGTACATGTCTTCACAATCTCTCCCTCACAAAAGAGCACTTTGCATTTGACATCACTCCCCTTTAAATGAAAATTCATAAATTATCATGCACCAAGGCCAGTCTTAAGCAGGTAGTAGTACTGTGAGAGTCACTCATTCT
This sequence comes from Phalaenopsis equestris, assembly GCF_001263595.1. Lineage (NCBI taxonomy): Eukaryota > Viridiplantae > Streptophyta > Magnoliopsida > Asparagales > Orchidaceae > Phalaenopsis > Phalaenopsis equestris. The sequence continues at coordinate 60,638 of NW_018164929.1, forward strand.
AGGAGCTTGCTCAATTATGGCAGAACCCACTAAAGAATCATGGAGAACCCACTAAAGATTCATGGATCCGCTAATTGCATAACTACATGATCCAAGTCGAACCATCATCTCTTATATCTTGTATTGGGAGTGTAGACCAAAATGGGATCAAAGTTGGGCTAGATTTGGCTTTAATTTAAATGCTTTAGACTAGTAGTAATGGTTAGCCACAGTATTTTTGTATGAACATGTGCATCTATTTGTTGTGGGGTTAAGTCCAAATCCTCACACGCTTTAGTAAAAATAATGATAATGGATGCCGCGGAGAGCTTGTTTTGCTTAACACAATGTATAGTAGTAAATGATTTGTGTAAAATGCATATATATATATATATATATATCTGCTTGATAGTGGTAAGTCCCTTTGGTCTGGCATTCGATTCCCCCTGTGTGAAGGGTCTGGTACTCGAATTTTTTGGCGCATTGGGGATGCTCGAGGCTCGTATAATAGCTTCAGATATATATATACATATATATAAAAATATATGTTCATTAGAAAGCTATTAGAGTCATTTCATTTGGCTGTGACACTAAATTCACATATTCATGGAAACTTTTTTTCAGCGAGGCCATTAAATTCTAGTTTCTTTGTTCAGGTTTTTACAGGATGCTGGTATGACAGATCTCACTAATATCGCTTGGTAAGTTATCACCTATATGCTTTCTTTTATATATGGATCAGCATTTATCTACATCGTTTATTTTATCTTATTTTTTAAGAACTTAAATTCTAGTGGCAAGTCAAATGATTTGCCTTAGACTTTATCATTCAAAATGGTTATTATAATGAATGGTTTAAATGGTGAGGTAAGTAATTATCTATTTTTTCTGATGGTGGGTACTCGAGTTGAATGAAATTTGACCTCAGGTATAAAGACATTTAGAATTACTTCAATGCATTTGATTTCAAAAATAATTGTATAGTAGAAATTTTTGATTATTTTTCTCCGGAGTAAAAGCAGCAGAAATTGCTGTATACACATTTAAGAATCTTCTCCTAAAAAACTGGACATTTGGTTTAATTTCTCAGCTCCTGTTTTGAGGTAAGTTATTTTATTTGGACGTGGGAATGTTGGAGCTGAAGTTCAATTCCACTAAATATGGCTGTTTATTTCAATTTCAATGAAATCGAGGCAGTTTTTATTTTTGTCTGAAAATTGTTGAAAATGATTAAATATAGCCGTTTATTTAGTTTTAAAATAAATTAATCTGTTATAAAAATATGAGAAAATAAGTTTGAAGTCTTTTAATAATTTAAATACATCTGTTTTATTCTGCAATCTGCATATCTACTTCGAACTGCGCTCATCTAATCACATGTAGATTGGAGATGAGCTAGCCAGCAATTTTGGCAGATCACGAGCTCCAACGCCTACTAATGACAATCCCTCAAAGTTGAATCTAATGGCCGTGTGTGCAAATCTTGGAGATAGAGAGGGGTTCACCTGCGCCCCACATGGCATAGCTCTCCTTTACGAGGGATTATTGCGTGCGGACACCGCATGCATCTCTGCATGCGGTGTCCGATTCTGACCGTAGATCACGGTGATCTACGGTCAGGATTATTTCCGTTTTTAAAAAAAATAAAAAAAAAAATTCGGTGGGGCTCACCGAAATACATCGAGACCGTAGATCAGATGATTTACGGTCCGGATCGGACACCGCACGCATCCGTATGGAATAATTTTTCCATGATCGGGGCTTTGGTTTTGGCTGGCGAAAAAGCTAAGTGTGTTTTACCCCTTTTTCTTCACCTGATCCATTGATTGCTTTTCTTCACTCTTCACCTACCACACTGGCATCACCACTGTCACCATTGCCCTCGCCAGCTAGATCAGTCTAGTTTAGGGTTTAGGGTATTTGACCATTAATAAAAATAAAGAAAACCATATAGCTGCTTACTGCATGTTTGGTTTTAAAGAATAGGGAGTGGATTGAGTTTTTCTATACAAAAGAAATGTCTACTTATTTTATAATTACCCACTCCAGCGAAAAGTATTATGATCTTTTCATATCATCATTTTGACTCAAATTTTGTCCTTACCTGAAATAGAACTCCAAGTTATCATTCTTAAAAAAGAAATAAAAAAGGCAAATTTATGCACATACCACATTATTCTTTTGCATTTATATATCTAACATCTAACGTTCAATATTTACATTTATAACCCCATGTTATTAAAAACTTATACTTGAAAAAGTGAATTTCACTTTGAAAAAAATTGTGATAGTGGTATTTTTGATGTGATATGAAAGATTTGAGTTTATGTATGTAAATATGAAAGTTTTGGTGTTAGATATGTAAATATACAAGAATTGTGTGGCATGTATGTAAATGCCCCAGTAAAAAAATATGTTTTGCATTGGATTCTAACCAAACAAATACATCAGTGCATTTCCTTTGCAAGTCATTCAAACCGAGCAGAGCAGTAATGCACCCGTTCAAAGTCTTGCTAGAAATTTGAATGGATAATTTTATTCCCCTACTAAATCTTAATCATATAAATAAAATGGGAAATTTACATACATACCACACAATTCTTATGTATTTTCCACGGCATGCAGGGGCCTTGTGAACGATACTTACAAGATGGACCTCATCCTCATCCATCCGCCATATATGATTGCACTTGCCTGCATGTACATTGCGAGCGTGCTTAAAGATAAAGAAACTACTGCATGGTTTGAGGAGCTACGTGTTGACATGAATGTTGTGAGTATCACCCTGATTTTTTCTCCAATTTATTACTATTATTTTTGAGGCATTTACACACATATCACTCGATTCCTATGAATAACACATGTACTTTTTATTTATTTATTTATGCCACCTAAATCTTTCGTATTTGTATCTGTTAACGTTAAAATTAAAATGGTTAAATTTATTGTTAATCTTGCTAATTAGGTTTAATCAAAATTAATTATTGTCAAATTAAAGTTTGAACATTTTTGAACTGCTTTTCTCGTACAGCTGATCCAGCTTTCAGCCTTTCACATCTATTCCCGCTACCTTGTACCTCCATTATCTCATGAATTTGAACCCAAGCCCTCATTCACGTGTTTTCTTCGTCCCCCCTCTTTGGTTCTCTCATTTTCACACAGAAGCCTTCACTCTCTTCCCCGTTCGTGCACGAAGCTCCGCCCTTCGTTCGTTAAAATGGTCGCAAGCTCGTTCTCTGTTTGTAAGGCCCGCACAACACCCTACTGTTGTTGCCTTCATCTTCTCCTTCATAGGTCTCGCATGCCCCCAACCGTGATCTCCACCGAAGACTCCGAAATACCATGTGCCGATTGACCCAACCAACCAAAGCCGGTCGATCCCTGCACCGAAGCCGCTCGATCCCTATGCTGAAACCGCTCGATCCCTTAGCTCTAGTCATGTCCAATTCCTCCTTTAATTTTTTTATTTCTTATGTTATGTATTATATATACCTCGTATTAAAAAATAAAATCAACAAAAGTATGTGTTACCATTTTGCCAATTCCGTCACTTCTCCATCGTCGGCTAGCCGCTCAGCGTGCAATGGTATAAAAATGGCATGGAGGGAAATTTTTTAAAATGCCCATCTGAGGAAACTTATGTACATGTCTGAGAGAATTAAGTATCGTTCAGGAAAATTGTGTATTTGGGAGTATCTGATTAGGGAATTAAGTACCATACAGGGAACGTAAAATATCTATAAAGGGTAACTTGAGTATCTATTAAAGGAATAATGTTATGGAAAATTAAAATACATATTCTAGAAAATTTGTGCTTGTGATTATTTTTTTGCAAGTACACTGAAGCATAGTATCTTATAAACCATGTGTTAAATTACTTTGCTTTGCTCCCAGACAGTTGTCTCACGACACAGATTAGCGTACCTTATAAACAGTTGCGCAAGCTGACATTCTCCCTAATGCCCCCTAACGGGAGTTTACGTCGAAAGGTTGTTGAAATTCTTGGTGAATTGGATTTACAAGTAACTTAAAATATTGAACAATTTAAACTTGTTTAAAATGACTCGGAAATTTGAACATGTTAAGCTTGCCTATATATTTGAAATTTATAGAAAATGATTTAAATTTAGTCTCTTGGGGGTTGAAAATTTGGGCTTTTAAATTTAGGCCCTTAGGGCTTAAAAATAATTTGTATTTGAGCTTTTAAATTTAGGCTTTTAGGACTTACTATTAATTTGAATTTCAACTTTTAAAATTCAAAGTTAGGCTGTTTTAAATTGAGGTTTTGTTTCTATGTTGGCTATCCTAGGCTCCATGGTTAATCTACTTAGCTTTGGTTTCCATATATAAGCTGGTGACGTCTAGGTTTATTTTGGGATTTGATATTTAATTTATAATCTTATTCAATTTTTATGTTTGTCAGTCTCTCTGATAATCTGGTTATTCTAGGTCTGATGATTTGCATATGGTTTTCTCATCTACGTTGATGTCCTCCACTCAATTTTATATATAAGTTTGGTTTTCAGTGTTAGTGTAAAGTTTTACATTTGAAGTTTATGTGAAAATTACAAGCTCATAGGATTTGATATAAGATTTACATATTAGAAGTTAAGTGTTTTTGAAATTTTAAGCTTCTAGTAGTTTTAAGTATTTTAAATGTTTAAGGTTTAAAAGTTTTAAACTTATTTTAGGAGTTTAAAATGTTTTACTAGTTGACATTTTAATTTATTTTAAATTTAGATGGTTTGAAGTGCTTTGATATTTTAAGTAATTTTATTTTAGATTGTTTAAAGTGTTTTTTTTTTTGTTTAATTTGAAATTTTAAGTTATTTTAGATGTTTTGAAATGTTTTGATATTTTAAGTTATCTTGTTTATTTAAAGTGTTTTAATATTTTGAGCTATTTTATTTTAAATGATTTAAATTGCTTTAAAAAACATTTTAAAGTGTTTCAAAGTTAAGATATTAAGATTTATGAAACATGTTTTAGAGCATTTTTAAAATTTAGGGTTTAAAATGACATTACGTGTTTTAAAATTGAGTTTCTGAATTCTGTTGAAGTTAAGCCCAAGTTAATGTGAGTTTGCAAATTATCCTATACTAATCATCATAGGTCACAAATGACACATCCTATGTAGTATATTTGCATACTATCAAGAGAACCTATACATGAGAGGTTCTCTCCCTCCCCTCCCTCTTTATTTTTTATTTTGATTTTATTTTGTTTTATTATTATTTTTTTTAGTTACATCAATGAAGTCATAAGAAAGTATATGGGGGTCACCTCACTTTCACATGCTTAGACATAAGAAAAACACATAAGGTTATTTCATGCATATACATAAAGAGGACACATGAATTCTACTTCACTTTCACATGCTTAAAAAGACAGAAAATCACATGAAGGTCATTTTAATTTCACATTCATAGACATAAGGAGAACACGTGAATTCTACTTCATTTTAACATGCTTAAAAAGGCATAAAGAAGATCACATGAATGTCATTTTAATTTCACATACATAGATATAAAGAAAATCATGGATTCTATTACAATTTTCGACATGCTTAGACATTGAATACATGAATTTTACTTTATTTTAAAGTGAGAATCACATGGAGATCATTTCATTTTTACATGCATAGAAAAAAAGAAAATCATGGATTCAACTTCAATTTTGGCATGCTTAGAGATAAAGGGAATGCATGAATTCTACTTCATACATTCACATGCATAAGCATGAAGGAATCCCATGAAGTCTACTTCATACTTTGACATAAAGAAAATGCATTTAGGTTACTCAACTCTCACATGCTTTGACATAAGGAAAACACATAAAGGACTTCACTTGCACATGCTTGACCATAAAGAAAATTATATGAAGGACTTAACTTACACATGCTTAAAGATAAAGAAAATCACATGAAGGACTTCATTTGCACATGAGTAAACATAAAGGGTGTTACGGAGAATAAATGGAAAGTGCACTTTGTGAAGTGGAGAAGAAAAAGAAGAAGATGAAGAAAGAGATTGAGTATGTTGATAAGTGGAGGAAGAGGGTGGATGAAGAAGTTTGGACAATATAGCTTAAGAGGAGGTGTGGTTAGAGATGATGAAACAGAGGAGGAAGAAGTAAGGTTAGAGAAAATGAAATGGAGGAGGAAGAAGATGAATGAAGAATAAGAATTGTAGTGGAAATGGAGAGGGCGAGGAGAGGCTCTGAGTTCTCGACCGTCTGTTTGTTCGTTGGGTTTTTCAAAGAGGAAGAGAGAACATGCTCTCTTTTCGACTGAGGCTTCCCTTTTAATGGAGAGAGCTAGAGTCATCCGAGAGCAAGAGAGTAGAGGTTCGAAATCTAGCGGGAGGTCGAACCGAAGCGTCAATTTGGAGGCACCTAGGCAACTTGTGGGAGGCGCAGGAGTGTTGGTCACTCGGTTTGGAACACCTAGGAGAATTGGAGAATGGACTGCTTATGCGCCATTTGGGGTGGCACCAATATGCTACTTTGGAGGCGCCTATGCGCTGCCTTCTAAGTTTGGAATGCCTAGAGAAGGAAGAGGGGGTGCCTAGGCGTCACTTTGGTTGGCGTTAAGGTGTTGCCACCTCCCTTGTGCCTACTTTGGAGGGAGCTGAGAGTTTCTTCTGGAGAGTTTCTTTAGCTCATTTAGATTAGAAAAATTAGGGAAACTCAATGATGAGGCCCCTTGTCATGGAACTTTAGGTCAAAGTGTGGGCCCCGCAATAAGAGAGAAAATTGAGATTTTTTATGAAAATTCAAATGAGTTTCAAATTGGCCAATTTTGATGTTTTTCAGGTCAATTTGAATATATTTTGAGATTGGAGTTGATTTTAACTATTGTCCAAATTAGCATGGCTAGATGTGCCCTAAAATGAAGTCTGAGTTGGGCACGGAAAGGCTCATTTGAAAAGTTTTAACTATCCGAACGCATTCGTGAAGTCCGTTTCGTAAGAATGCTCTGATGAAAAACTTTTTATGTGGGACAAATTTGTTTTTATTTTCATGCATGAACTCTCCACATAAAATTTCACTTAAAAAATAACTTGATAGTCATCAAAACTTACTACATATTTATCATACATTAATAATGAACCAAATGTTGCTTATAACCTAAAATTTCAAGCACTAAAATAATCTGTAGAGAAAATGATAATTTCGAGACACAAAAATGATCATTTTGGAAGATTCCTACATTAGGTTGTGTTTCAGTCCTATTTTAGAATTTGATTGAAGTTAAATATGTTTGATTTTCATTTTATGTGATCTGTTTTATGTCCTAGAGATTTAAAGTGAATGAGGATTTGACCAAAAGTAAGGCAACAGTCATATTACACTGTAAAAGTTTATAAAATATCACGTAATTCCGCCAGAGTGATATGTCAAGTATATTGTGCAGACATGGATGATGAATATTTGGATGATTAAAAGAGACTTGGATGATTATAAGTCTCATATTTTAAAATGCGCATAATTTATGAAGCAAAGCTTCCATGTGCACCGCCAAATTGTGCAGTGTTTAAATTTTAAGGGTATGAGAACGCTATGTAGGTTAAGGTTAAATGTTCTCCCATTTGCTTTGATAAACGTGCGAGGTTCTATTAAAAATCTAAGGTTACTTTAAAATTAAAGAATCCTCATATTTTTAAAGTCAAATCTAAGATGATTAAACTGTACACGCTTTCAAACAGACAACCTTATCTATAGGACAGTGTTATAAGTCCCACTCAATTAGTCTGAACCTTCTTCTCGTAAGGACTGTAGTCAACGAGTTTAGTAATTTAATAATGTTCAAATAAAATTTGCAAGTTCAAACCATCTAATTCGATCTTTGTTTTTTGTTAGTACTAGAGTCGATGAATGGAGGGCTGCGTTAGGAAGTCGACGGCCACCGTAAAAACTTTTGTTGAAAAACTATGACATGTTATTTGTTGAAGCTATTAATTTTTTTTAAAAAGATATTTCATCTAAATTTTTTTTTAATTATCACTTTTAAAAGTTTAATGGTTTATTTGTATTTGTCTTTTAAATTTAGTTGTATTATCTTATAGTTATATATTTAGAAATAACAATTGAAATATCGAATCTAAGGCATGTATGCTAAATTTTATCATAGCACGATATTTCGATAGACCTTTTTCTTTCTGGGCATTGACATACATACCTCCCAATTCTTATTTATTTATATATCTAACACCTAAACTTTGTTTTTATATATTTATACCACACACATCATTTATATCACATAAAAACTACCATTATTTTAACTCGTAGGTAAGGTGAATCTATATATATATATATAAATTGAAGTTTGGATGTTAGATATGTAATACATAACAATTGAATGATATGTATGCATTCTTGCTTTGTCTTCTTCCTTTCTGGTAAAATAATAAGCTGACTATCCACAGGTCAAGAACATTGCAATAGAGATTTTGGACTTCTACGATTTCTACAGGGTTGAGGCCTTCAAAGGCATGGCTGAATCCTTCAAAGGAATCTCAGATGAGAAGATTAATGCCGCTTTGCAGAAGTTGACTCCCAAGCCATGATCCTTCTCGTCTGTCGAATTCCTCGTACAAAATGCATTCTCAGTTGGCCCAATTTGCACCAGGGGTATCATTACATGCTAATAAATCAACGGGTAAGGCTCTGCGATGACGCCTAATCCTTGTAACAGATTGAAAGCTTATTTCTTGATGAGATGAAGTGGTGGATCAATGATCGGTCAGGAAATTCGATATTGTGATTAAGACTTTAATATGGTTATGGTCGATGAATTTTAGATGATAGGTGGAGTATGTGTATGGATTTCAGGAACCTAAATTAACACGGTCGTTTTTGGCAGTAGTTAGACCAAGATGTGTTTGGAAGTGTCAAATCGGGTCGAATTTGTGCTTGACCCAAATCTGGCTCAAATGGGAAATGGTTTGGAAAGTACAAGATGTGTTTGGAAGTGTCAAATCGGGTCTGAGTTTGTGCTTGACCCGAAATTGGCTCGACACAAATCTGGCTCAAATGGGAAATGGTTTGGAAAGTAATTTGAACCCGACCTGACTTCAACCTGATTGAACTGAATTTGATCTTCTTAACGGATTTATTTAGTTTTGAAGTATAGGCGCTGTAATTATTTATTTTATAGTGATTAAAGTCCTGAACCCGACCTGACTTCAGCCTGATTGAACCGAATTTGATCTCCTTAACTTGTTTTATTTATGCATAATATGTAATTGTGTCAATTTTATTTTGGCATGTCAAGAGTTAGATTAATCTCTGGCTGACAGATTAATTTTGAGTTAATTTTGATCTTCTTCACGGATTTATTTAGTTTTGGAGTATGGGCGCTGTAATTATTTATTTTATAGTGATTAAAGTCTTAAGAAAAAAATGGGATTAAAGTCATGGTCGTGATATAGAATATCAATGTTAATATATCAAGAAAGGATACTTTCAAAACATCAAAATAAGGAATAAACAATGTTGGAAAAGCATAAAATTTAATGGATGATATGCTAAGGACAAGCGATCTCATAGACTCGGGATTACTTGAAGGAGTTAATCATATGTTAGGATTTAAATTTTAAGATAATAATCATATTTAGACTAATATATTAGACCATCTTATTAAATTGTGAGCTAATTATTTCAAAAACCATGATGATTATATCCTTCAAGAATTGTTGGAGGTCTTAGAATATTGTATAGGGCTTCTAGTCTTGAACTTAAGAGAACTATGGTAGTGATCTAGCATATCATTAGGGCATAACCTTTTATCTAAATCTAGTGCGAATGAGCATGATGACAACATAAATAAGAATCATTAGGGCATAACCTTCTAGTCTTATTTAACACTGCCGTTGCCGGTCCCAAGCCCGAAAGCTTGACATATGGTTTGATAATTTTACTTGGAACAATCAATTAGATCCACTTAATTATTTTGAAATATATGAAGTTTAAGTATCCATGCAACTATAAGATACGTATAACTTGTAATTAAAAAGTAGGGCCTACAATCTTATCAAATAAATTTATGTGCATCGGCCGTGAGGGTATGTTATAAGATTCTACAATGTAGATTTTGAATAGTTATGTAGTCTTCATTATGAGAGACATTCGATAAATTTACTATGTTAACTCACTAGGTTTGCAAATATGTTTATCAATTTAGGGTAACATGACAATTTTTGTTAAGCATGCCCTTAGTGGTTAAAATAATCAGTAAATGCTAATTGATTATCAATGGTCTATAAATTGTGATTAATTATTTTTAAATTTTGATTTTGATAGAAGCTCTACATTAACCTTAATAAATTTAGTTTCATATGTTTATAACGTTAGAATAAAGTTCTAATGTTCTAAAAGCCACATACGAACGAATACAAGCCAATATCTACTTATAGAAAAAAAAACAGACCAATATAATTCTTTAGTGATTTAATATTTCTTCAACAACTTGAGCAAACAAATGTTCTTAAGCTTTAAAGGAAGCTCAAAATTGAGTTTTATAAGGTGGAAGCATGTGTACAAGTCTTGGAGGTGTGCATTATCTAAATAATTAAGGAATAATAATGTTTAAAGTTTAGCAAGAACAAATTCGATGGGGCTTAGAATAGTCTTTAGGGTGGCTCAAATTGCTTCCATGGGTGATAATGAAGTTAATGGAGGTGGTATGCTAACTTAGTTCCCTCTATTTCTGCTCTGGTAGGCGAGGCAAAAGATGGGTTTGTAGGACACAAGATGAGGTAAAAATTTGTAGAACAGTCAAAACTTAAAGAGTTTGTAGGATGAGAAAATAAAAGTTAAGATGTAGTGTGGAAGCAACAAAAAACTACAAGGATTTTCTCTCTTCTTTCTTAGCTCCATAGTTAAGAAATAATGAAAGATAAGGCTAAAAATTATTATGGGAGGTTTCTCTCCACCTCAAAAACTTCTAACAGTACATGCCCTCACTAGAAAGGGTTGTATCTATAAAATGATATATACTTCAAAAAGGGTTCACACGTTTTAGATGCTAAAAAGGATATTTCCATGTGAGTGTTATGGAGGATCAATTGGGTTTAGGATGCAAAGTGGTAAGGTTTAGCTTAGGTTATGGAGGAAGGAATCGTTATGCTATATTTGTTAATAAATCCATCATGCATACCTTAGAGTTAGTTAACATAATAAATTAAGACCATTTTTAGGTGACCCAAAAAGAGTAGTTCGACTAAGGCCAAGTCAAAACCGTGGTTCCAAGGCTAGGCTATAAACTAATAATGGTGGTTGTAGCAAGGTCATTTGAAATTAGGCAAAGCTAAATTGGCCATTTGAGCTAAAGGTTTGCATTGAGATATTTTGGGTCTAGGTTAGGCCTAATTCTTCTGAGAGACTCTTATTAGCATCTATGACGATTGAGTAAAAGGTCCATCAGTTTAATTATCTTGGGTCAAGTCAATTTGGCCCATAGATTCATTGTTGGTTCAGTTGGTCCTACAACAACCGAAAATGACATAATTCTTCCTTACACCATAGTGGGTCACTTATTAGATCTGCAATAGTCAATACTCAAAATTATTATTATTATATATATAAACAATCATAAATCCACTAATACCATCAAAATGTTGCAAAGAAGAAACTCCAATATATATTTAGATATAACAAGTTATAGAATTAGAAAGGTCAATATACAACAAACATAGTACATTTTTCTATATCATTCAATAAAATATTATCACCATGGCTGCAAACAAATATAACTACATTCTAACAAAAGTTATATCTATAAATAGGAACCTGCAACCTCAATTAGGAAGCTAAAAATTAAAATTTAAAAGAAAATGCAACCTCGATGTCTAAATTAACCTTCTTTTTTTTCTTCCCAAAAATCAAAATAATTAAATAAAATAGGGATGAACATCAATAGCTTAGTAGACTGCATGTGACTCATTCTAAAATTTTATTGTAGTAAAAAAACAATCATATGCCAAAATTTTAATAATTGGCAGGATTGAACAAATAATTTTGCTTCGAAAATATAGAGTCCAATAGTATGATAACTTGGGAACTCGCTAAGGTTCGCCTCTGCTGTGTGACATCCCTTAGTATTCAATCATTTGATTCTAAAATAACTGTTCGTACTTGATTCTTTCCCACTTGTTATTCCATACAAACTACCTTGAAAACCCAAATTTTGGAATATCTTAAAGACGAAATCCCTGATCTTTATCGAGAGTTTTCTTAAGTGACTTCGGTCATTTAGGATGTAATTAACTATAGGGGCTTCCCATTATAGAGAACTTTAATACCCAGGTAATATAAACCCTATATAATCTTTATATTAGATAGAGGAACATGTCGGTCATACGCATAGTTCACACACCAAACGGATGTCATAAGTTTCCTTAGTTTATATGATCGAGACCACTATCAAAATGATATGTCTATCTCTCGGGACGGTGTATTGCTTGTAGTGTTGTGCTCAATTATTTAAATTATCAAATGCATGAGATCTTGTTAGTCTCATATTTTTAAAAATTAAAATACTATTTTTTTCAAATCAAAATTATATGTATATTTAATCAAAAATTGTTTTCAAAAATTAAATCGACCGACACATTCTCCGGCGTGTAAGATCCCATATACCGCGCATAAGCGTCAATCTCTCAGCCAATAAGCAAAACTACACATACTTGGTGTTTGGGCATATAGGCTCCGTCCTTGATGCTAGGAGGATGGAGTTGGCGCATAGGCACCCATGTTTGGGCGCATAGGCGCCCAAACCTATCTTGGCCTTCCTTTTGAATGTCTTTGAGTACATTTGTTTGGGGTTAGGTTTTTACGCATTTTTGGACTACTCTCCATTCACTGAATATGATTCCTATGCATTCACTAAAGGTGAATCTCTAGGATGTGCCAAATTGATCGAATAACATTGTACGATGAAAATTTTGCTTTGGTATGGTCATTTTAGCTCAAACCCTATGTTTGCCCGTCGGGTTACTGTTTAAAGATTGTATTGGTCCTTAAGCTATGAAAAAATCAAATATCTCTGAAATATGACCCCATAACTTAAAATTTAATATATTAGAGTTTTCTTTTAAGAAATTTTAGTTTCAGCAGGTACACCAATCTAAACCGTGTTTTTCTCTAAAATGTACGTAGGAGGGTTCTATGACCGCCCTTGACCACGGAAGGCTTCGAATAGAAGGAGCATGGTCTCTAAACACTAAAATGAACTAAATAGAAGGAGCATGGTCTCTAAACACTAAAATGAACATTAAATATGTCTCGTGTCATCACCCAACGGTGAGCTCTCTCGGGTAGGGCTAGATTGGTACCAATCCTAGTTCCGTGCTCGAGACACGTACCAGTTGTCTTGATGGATGTCTTGGCTTACAAGAGACTATGAGTGAGCGAAACATAGTCTCATAGCATTCAAGTGGACATCTCATGCATGCGACATAAAAAAAGTGATGCCAATATAAAATTTGAACCAACAACCACGAAAAATTATTGATCATCGCTGGAGATTATTGTAGCCAAATTATTACCTTGGGGTTATCATAACATAATTATTACCTCCAAGCCGTTGTTTCTAATCATTATAACATAATCAACATTGGTGGTTATTAACCTCTACTATAACAACATAAGGACATAAAATGTTCATACTGCATATAACCTCATCTTTCTTAAGGATAAGAGTGGAATCTCGTAACTTTAAATATATAACATATTAATTAGATTGAGCCGAACCGAATGATTTTTGTCATTTATAATGTTTTTTCACATGAATAGTTTAATGTATTTTTTTTAGATATTATTTTATCTGTGTGTGTTGAATCTTCATGCCATTCTAAGACATAAAATCTACACTCTAAAGCTATGAATTTTCTAGCACACAACTTATATAACACTTTATTGTCATAATTACATGATAATATCAACTTGAAATTGGATCTTTCACTTTAAAATAATTCATCTCAATGGTATTTTATAAGATAATAGTATTATTAAATATTTAAATGCTATATTAATAAATACCTAAATTTATGTGTTTGATATATAACACAAAAGAATTATATTAATGATTCCTTATATTAATTAATATATACCAAGTTTTCAACAGGACAATTAATAATCAAAGAGCAAATTATTAATAAATATTCTTAATTAAACTAATTAAAATGAGATTTATTTTTAGATAGTTGTATTCCTGAGGTCATATATTCCAATCGTATTACTTGTGATTAATCACTCCTTACTATTATAAAATTTTGTTTTCTATAGTTTAGTCAAAATAGAAGGAGAAATTTACATGCATACCCCTCAATTCTTGTCTATTTACATATATAACACCTAAATTATAATTTTTATATTTGTAAATCTTCCGGAAATAAAACCAACCAAACATAAAGAATAGAAATTCAATCCCAATTGAAGTGAAAAACATCAATTTGACTTGTAAGAAAAATGAACAAAGTTTCAAAAGCACGGCCAACCCCAGACGTCCCCATCGCGCACGCCCTCACCAACCCACTTGGCTCCCTTAGCAACCTAATCTGCTATCCTTCCCTCCCCCCCTTGCCAAAGTTCTCTCCTTTTTGGGGTCGGAAGCGGCCCCCCCCATTTACCTTCCCTCCCGCACCCTTTAAACTCTCTTCCCCAATCCGACGGTTGATTTCATTCGTGTAGAATCTTCTTCTTCTTCGACAACTACCGGTGGAGAATACTCCATTTACCTTCACTCCCGCACCCTTTAAACTTTCTTCCCCAATCCGTCGGTTGATTTCATTCGTGTAGACTCTTCTTCTTCTTCGACAACTACCGGTGGAGAATACACCTCCCCGCTCTATTTATCTCTGTACCTGTTCTGTCCAATTATCTATCTCGTCGTTGTGCGGCTCGCTTTCCAACCATCAACTTTTTCCCCCCACTCTCTCTCTTTTTCCTCCCTCTGTTTTGGTGGAGGAGGAAGGGATGGGGGCGCTGGCGGAAGGGCAGCTCAATCCGAACGTGTCCGAGATCACTTCCGGCGGAGGAGGGAGAGGGTCGGCGGCGGGAACGATGGAGAATGCGGTGAAGATCCTTTTGATGGGCTTGGGGGAGGATTCTGAGAGGGAGGGGCTAAAAAAGACGCCGATGCGCGTAGCAAAGGCTTTCAGGGACGGCACGAGAGGTATCACTCGTCTTGCTTTGGTATCTATTGTCTTAGATCTGCTATATTTCGATCCAAAGATGGCATTTTGATGCGGATTTCTATTGGTTTCTGTACTTGGATTTGATTACTTCCTGTTGCTTACCTCCTGCAACTCGTTTGGTGGGTTTCCGAGAGTTTAATTTTCGCTAGTATTTGAGATATTTATAGTCATGTTCAATGCCTGCCAAATCTAGGTTTTGTCTTTGTTCGTACAAGGGAGTAAAGATTTCGCTCATGCTTGCAGGTTACAAGCAGAAAGTGGACGACATTGTGCATGGAGCCCTATTTCCTGAAGCCGGCTTGGACCATGGAGCAGGGCAAGCTGGAGGTACAGGTGGTCTGGTGGTCGTCCGAGACATCAATCTATTCTCTTATTGTGAGTCCTGTCTGCTTCCTTTCAGCATTAAATGCCATGTAGGTTACGTTCCTTCAGGACAAAGAGTTGTAGGACTCAGCAAGCTTTCCAGAGTAGCTGATGTCTACGCTAAAAGGCTTCAAGAACCGCAAAGACTGGCCGATGAAATCTGCCAGGCTCTGCAGAATAGCATCCAGCCAGCCGGGGTTTCCGTGGCCCTTCAATGTTGGCACATCCAGTTCCCTGAGGCTTTGAAATGCAATTTGGATCCAATGCATCCTTCTAGATCCAGCACTCAAGGTTGGATGCATACTTCAGTCTGTTCAAACACTGGAGTTTTTGACCAAAAGAAGAGTTCTTTCAGGGATGAGTTTCAAACTCTACTAAAATTCAGTAGTGTGAGCTTTGGTCTGGACAATGTAAGTTCTTTGATCCATTCATGGTGCCCATCGAGATCCATTCATGTGCCCGAATCCAAAGGTCACATATCGAACGGTAGGATTTGTTACAGGCCAGTAGTTTCTCATGCTGCCATGGTAGCAGCAGTGGCTTCAATGATTGTATCACTTGGTGAAGACCCTTCAAGAAAAGAGCTTGTCGGGACTCCATATCGTTATGTGCATTGGCTTATGAACTTCAGCAGATCCAATACAGATACGAGGCCGCAAAATGGCTCTGTTGTGGATGCCATGGATTCTCATGGAAGTTCAAATGGTTATATTTACGGGGAAAGTGAGATGCGCTCGGAGCTGAATTTACCCTTCTGCGCCCAATGCGAGCACCATCTCCTCCCATTCCATGGTGTGGTGCACATTGGCTACTTCCAGGATGGAGAAAGGAGAGCCATTGATAGATCTTCTTTGCAAGCAATGGTCCATTTGTATGGCTGTAAGCTTCAGGTGCAGGAAAGGCTTACGAGGCAGATAGCAGAAGCTGTGTATTCGGTGCTTGGAAGGGGAGTAATGGTGGTTGTGGAAGCAAATCATGTGTGCATGATATCAAGAGGTATAGAGAAGGTGGGAAGCAGCACAGCGACAGTTGCTGTGATGGGTCAATTCTCCACAGATATTACAGCCAAGGCTTTGTTCCTGGAAACCATATCAAAGGTTACTGCTGCTGCTGCTGCTGCTGCTGCTGTGATTTTCTCTGTTTCTTGAATCTTCAAAATTTTGGTAACTTAAAGTACTATTTGGTTTGTAAGGGGTACAATTGTGGCAAGAGAAATGCATACAAGTTTTATATGAGAATTTACAGCACTCTGTATTTGATTTGCTTTACTCCACTGAGAACTCATAGCTGATTTAAAGAGATATGAGCGGCTAAGAATTGATTGTATTAAGTTGAATTTCATACTGTTTTAAGTGAAATTTTTTTTTTTCCAAATTAGCAACGCAAGCGGTCTCACATAATTATTGATGAGAACTGTCTTTATGAAATTATGGGCTTTATTTTAAACAATAATTTTTGGTGAGGCTCACAAATCTACCTGACCAAACCTCTTCGATGAAGATAATCAAAACTTTAATTTTTATACTTGTTACCACTCTTCTTACCTATGCAATGAAAATTGTATTTTACCTTTTAAACGTTGGCAATGGTAATTTCTATGCTGAGATATGAAAAATATGAATATTATAAACATAAACATCAACCTTTAGGTGTTAAATATGTAAATCGATAGGAATTGTGGTATGTATGTTAATACCCCATCATTTTTCTATCTAATTCTCACTTAATATTATTTTGTATTTTGAATTACACTAAATAAATGTATTCATAAACAACTTTTTTATGATATAAAAATAAAAAAAACCCAAAAGATGATTATTGAATGAGCATGAGCTTCACATCTTATAAAATCGAGAAAATTTTCCAATATATATTACAAAAATTTGTAAGATAAATAAATATGAATTGCTTTGGCCATATGTCAAAAAAGTTATACCACAATTGTTCTTGAGCTGAGCGCAATTTTGTATTAGTCTTATAGTTGAGTATTGTCAAAAATTGCATTATAAGAAATCTAAAAATCATATAAACATTGCGGAGAAATCATAATCAGCAAAAAGTTGCCACTAGCCAAGTTTTCCTTCCCAACCAAACGCTTCCCTTTCACTTTCCCTCACCAAACACAGCCAATGTTGACCGGAAAGAAGGCAGAATCACTTCAAATTTTCCAATTTTATCATTCCTTCAAAGTATGCAGTACAAGAGAACATCCAGAAATAATGAAAATAAGTTTTAAAATCACACTTGAAATCATGAACACAATCAACAAAAAAGACTGACACAGAACAAATTGAAAAGAAAGCTAACATCACATTTGTATGCTCACTTAAAATCCAGAACAAAAAGCTGAAATATGAACAAAGTTGATTGAAGCTGGAACAAGACTTTGTTGCCTGAACTTAAATCGCCATCCATCTCAGCGTGCTTGCTAATCCCAGAACCATTTTCTCATTAATACCCACCTGAGCCGCCAAATCCCCCGGCACCGCCACCATAACCCCCGCGAAATCCGCCAGAAGGTCTATCATTTGCAAAGCTCACACGAATGCTTCGACCATGCAACTCCTAATAAAAACAATGCACGCAGATTAGAGAGAGAGAGAGAGAGAGAGAGAGAGAGAGAGAGAGAGAGAGAGAGGAGAGGGG
>NW_018164929.1:78843-94726 GCF_001263595.1 Phalaenopsis equestris
TAGGCACAAACCTGGCCATCCATGCCTGAAAGAGCACTTTTAGCAGACTCAGAATCTTCAAAGCTTACAAAACCAAATCCTTTGGACCTTCCAGAATCTCTATCAGTGATGACCTTTGCTGTAAAATATACAACAAAGCTGCTGAACTCGTGGAACTTCCACATTTCATTAACAAATCTATGCAAGATCCTAAAATGTAAAAATAAAAGCATGAATGAAATATTCTGTGTTCAGGGTGCAAATATAGACTATTTCCAACAAAACCTTCAACAACTGTTCCAAAGCAGTTGAAGGCCTCCTTAAGTGACATGTCATCTGTGCCATATGAGAGACCTGGAAGTTATCAATAGTAAAGCCATAAATCAATCCAATCAAACTGAAATAGCTTGGCAAACTCAAGGTAGGATATGAAATGGAGACTTACCGCCAACAAAAAGCTTTGACGTAGAAGCATGGCGGACAACATTAAACATATGTATCATGGGAGTTGGTCCCCTCGATGAACTTGAAGTGCATTGCCTTCTAATTAACCCACCAACTTTGTTGCAGAACGCCATTTTATACAGCAACCCTTCAATCTGCCAAAAATAAATGCGCCAGTGCAGATTACTAATATACACAATAAAGTCCTTTTACATATGCAGGCCTCGGTAATACAGAATTGGATAAATATTGAACTATTATAATTCCTTATATTAACAAAAAAATAAAAGCAAAGACTAAAAGCCTCAGCTTCACATGGGTGAAAATACAAAATCAACTGATCCAATGGCTCCACGTCAAAATGGTCCAATTCAACTACAAGACCAAATCAAATTCAATTATAAGCCCAAATCAGATCCTTACGAAGGCAGCTTCGAGCCTAGCATGGATGGCTAAAAGTAAAGTCGCAAGAAGATTGGTTGTACAACTGGGCATCCTATACTCGATCATCATTTGGAAGGAAAGATAAGAAATAGGACGCCCAGCTTCTCAAATCAGAGAGAGTTACCCCTAAAGGACCGAAAGAACACCAAGAGGACTTGCCTCAAAAACTGAAAGATGGGGGGCTTACAATTTAACAACAAGACAGCAAGCTTAGACTGAACTCACAATATACTTAGAGGGCATACACTATCGGTTGGATATATGGCAGCACATATCATGCCAAAACTAGCCCTAATTACATCAAGATTCCTGCATTATTGTTGCAAATGTTGTGTGATTATTGTCAAAGAATCTGTGTCAATAATAAATGCAGCGGTAAATATTTTTATTTAGCAATACTGTTGCAGGTTTATTGATCAAGTAGATGGCAGCATAAACTGTGTCAAGCCAAAGCAAGGAAGGAACATTTGAATATGTCATTAGAGCCTGAGTGGTCTCCAATATGTGATGATGCTTCCGTTCGGCAATTCTATTTTGTTGTGGTGTATAAGGACAGCTGAATTGTTGAATAATAACATGTTTATTTAGGAAGCTCTTGAAATTGTGACTGTTGTATTCACCAATATTATCTGTACGAAGAACTTTGATCTTGTGGTTGAACTGAAGTTCTACTTCTTGTTTGAACCTGATAAACTGTTGTAGTGCCTCAGATTTGGTAAACATAGGATAACTCCAACTTAACCGATAAAATTCATCAATGAAAAACACATAATATTTGTAACCTTGAACTGAAGAGAAAAGAGAAGGCTCGCAAACATCTCTATGAATCAACGCTAACAGAGTACCGTGCTTGCTAGTAGAATTAGAAAATGAAAGTCGGTGACATTTAACATTATTACATGAATTGCATATAGAGAATTAAGGAGAAATACTTAAGTGTGGTTGCTGTGAGAGATGAGTTTAACGACTTGCCAATGTGCATGTCCAAGTCAACGATGCCACTGTATGGAAGAAGGTACCGCTTCACCTAAGGAATGATGATTATTGGGAATTCGGTATAGGCCATGAGTGCAAGGACCTTGAAGAAGAAGCTTCTCAGTTGTGCGGTCCTAGATTTGATAACCATGAGCATAAAAAATAACCATGCAGTTATTGTCAAAAGTTAACTGAGAGATAGAGAGCAGATTATGGGAAATGTGGGGGGTATGAAATAGCTTGGATAAAGTGAGCTTACGAGTCAGGGTGTCGGTAAATGTCGGAGCCAGAATGTTTAATCGGGACGGTATTGCCATTACCAACCATAACAGTCTCATGTCCAAGGGACGGGTTGGGTTGTTGAAGTTGAGTGTAGTCTGAGGTTAGATGCGAGGTTGCGCCAATATCAAGGTACCAATCGGGTTGATGGAGTGGAGGAAGAAATGTAGGCAACATGAGAGTTGGATGTCGGTGAAGAGGATGAAGCCTTGGGTTGGTAATGAATGTTCAGATGGTGCCAACAGGGAGTTGCAATGTGTCCAGATTTATTAAATATCTGACATGACACTTGATTGTAAAGTTTAGGTGTTTTTGGAGGATCGGACGTTCTGCAAAATGGGGGATTGCTGCTATTGTATTTGCCTTCGCCCTTATAATATTTACTCTTCGCTTTGGAGGTGTATAAAGGATGGTGATCCGTAGGAACAGCAGCATGCTCAGTGGAGAGGTTGATCTCTTCACTGATTAGTAGAGTGTGTAGTTCATCAAGAATGATGGAGGTGGATCTTGTACTGATTGAGGTATTAAACGAGGAATAAGTTGCAGGAAGACCTTTCAAAATGTAAAGAATCACATCTTCAATGTTAACATGTGAACCTGCCGCAGAGATGTTATCAACTATGGTTTTAATCTGCAGGAAAAATTGAGACATTGAGAGATTGTCCATTGAGACGTTGTGTAATTCGTTCTTTAGTTGTATGACGTGAGAGCGATTTGTGACTTAAAGACACTTTTCCAAAGCATTCCAGATTGTGTTGCTGGTCTCAAGATTCAGAACTTATGACAAGATGGTGCACGAAATGGTGGAGAACAGTGCTGCAGCCAAGTTCTGATCGATGAGCTGCCAGGTGGCCCGAAGAATTGAGAATCATATGTGGTGGGGAGGGAATGATGCCATCAAGAAAGCCTAAGAATCCATTAGCTTTGGTCATCTTGATAATTTGAGAGTGCCAAAATTGGTAAGTATCTGCAGAGAGGGTGATGGTCACGATGGATTTAAGATTCTCCATGAGAAATTTGAGGGAGGAAGAGATAGGGTTTTCTGAAATTCTGAGATTCACAAGTCAGTCAAGAATGTTGGTAGTAGATGAATCTTCCATGATGGACGATCAACAGGAGAAACGCTCGACAGAAGAGACAGCAAAAGACAGGCAGAGAAGAAAGATTTGCGTCAGGTAAGCAGGCAGAGCTTGAATCTAGAACTGCTTTGATATGCTTCAGGTTATGATGAAGGAAAAAGATTTCGGCTGGAGAAAGAAGCCGAGAGAACCAGAGGGAAGAGGACAGGAGGGCATGAATATCTTGAAAGAGGCCTGATCTGATATCATGAAAAAGAAGGGAAAGAAAAGATGCGAAAGCAGAAGATGAGAAAGGAGGAGAAATTCAAAATATTTTATTAACAGAAATCTCTATTACAGGGGTATTTATAGAACCCAATTGAAAGTGGAAAATAATACATATTTACATCTACAATAACCAAATAGACTAGGACCTAAATACAAAACACATTATTCTGGTTCGCTATTAGACAGTAAGAGGTGAGTCGGGCTACTGTTTATCAGTCAAGCAACTACTTGGCATGTGATTTAGCTGAGGCGAACAGAGAGTAGGGAATCCACAAGGAGAGACCAACAACGGAGAGGTCTTTTTTCAGTGTCGTTGGGCTTGATGAAGAACATGGAAAACATATCTGAAAGGGAGAGTGGGACTGAGCTCTTCAGTTAGGAGCCAGATTAGCGGCCTTGGAGAGAGGTAGAGGTTGTTGTGTGAGTTGAGGTAACTAGGAAAATATGCGAGGGGGAGGAGTGGCCATAGAACCCCTACTACTCTATGAAGAGGTCAGAGGCAGGTTCGAGAGGCCCAGCAACATTTATGGGAGTTGGGAATTGTGGAGGTCTACGTTAGGTCATGTGAGGTGCAAAGCAGAACAAGCTTGCTGCACATAGAAGAAAATGGCAAGTTGCGTGACAGGATAAGGGGTTTAGTAAATCTTGAAGAAGAGAGGTGAAGTAAGATCTAAGCAAGAGAGAGAGCTATTGGTTTCATGCGTTGAGAGGAGCAGCTGATGCAGGATGGTTCGATCAAAAGTGTCAAAAAGGGCCTACTGTGAGTTTCATGTTAGAGCCAGTAGGCAAAGGAGAAAGGAGTCGCATTGTTGCGAGGCAAGGCCGAGAGATACAAGTAGGCAGCAAATGGGGATAAATTGGGTTGGGTAGTGTAGATTTTAGGCATTATTTTATTTATGGGGCGTTTACATACATAGCACACAATTCCTATGTAATTATATATCTAACATCTAAAGTTTATTCTTTATGTTTATAACATTCAAATCTTTCATTTAACATCAAAAATGTCATTAATACTAGCTTTTAAAAGGTGAAATACACCATTTCATGTATAAGTAGACTTCTATAATGTAAATAAACTAAAGTTTAATCTAAATACATGAGACTTGAGTGGAATGTATGTAGCTCTTCCTTCATTTATTTATTTATTAAATGCTAAGGGGGAAACCAGACTTAACGGGCATCACAAGCAGGCGAGTGAAGCGAGATGTAAGGACTTTTTATTTTTTTAAAATAAGAATATTATAATTAAATTTATGAAAAATTTTTAAAAATGTATTTTTTTATGCTGAATTTTCTCGTGCATTTTTTTGTTCTATGAATGTCATCATTTTCGTGCCATCACGATGTGAGTGCAATTTTGTATTTTGTATTTGCAGATTGAATAGGTCAATATAGACGCCCTTGCTAAGCAATTTTGACATTTTGATAGCGTTGGTAGAGTTTGTTTTCTATATGGGCATCAATTGAGTGACTTCAATAACGGTTGCAGCAATTCAACGCCTGATTGTCACGATGTGCATCTGTGGATCATCATTTTCATCGTGTTTGTCCATTTCAATCATGGAAATTCCTTTCAAAAATAATTTTGACACTTCAAATAGATCAATGTGATCAATTTTGTGAATGGGTTATCATTTATGCAGCTTCAACAATGACTCAAATAGTTTTTACCCAATGTGCCTGTCGATGCATCTATTGTCTATAGTGTTTATCAAAGAGTCTCTATTGGGCAATCTCAACATTTTGAACGTATTGGTGAAGTCCATTCTACAACCGGGTAATTTTTATGTGACTTTGGACGTGGTCAAGACATTTTGAACTCGATTTTTGTGACATCATATTCATCATTTGTTGCACTCATCATGTCTGATTGATTCAACTTATGAAACATATATAAAAGCCAACAGCAACTATAGAAAGTTGCCAAAGACAAAAATTACAATACCATTCATGTTATTGTCCAGATCTATACCTAATGCAAAAATGCTATGTCTAGGACTGCAACTTCCATAAGTTGGGAATAGGCCTACAATAAGACTTCAAGCCTAACCCTGAAAAGTTAAAAAGCCTGATAAAAGATCTTGCATCATGTGGATGAGGTAAAGCCATAAAATTCCACCTATTCAAAATTTAAATGCTCGTCATTTATATATTTATGTCATGCAAGAGGGAAAGACTAAAATATGAAGGAAACAGGTTTACAATCTCAGCTTATGAGGGTATTCATGTAAGAAAGAATGTTTTAAGTCATTTTAGAGTCCACATAAAAACACATCTAGGTTGTCATAACACAAACAAAAGGCATTGCAGATTAGCCCGATGTCAATGCTTGGCGAGCACAATCCATAGTAAGCATATTGCATCCTACTACTCTCAGCCTGCTACAGGTTATCCTACTCAATCAAAACGCAAATAAACTATACGTTTATTTCAGAATTTTATGGAAAGATTTTATGATTTTCTGTAATGAATTCCTTAAGAGTATCAGCCCAACATACATCTCAAAAAATGCATGCTAATGTACCATCTCCAGCTGATCTGCAATGTTGGATACAACTTGGCCAAAGTTTTTTTTTAGAATTTTGTAGAAAAGTATGGGCAAGTGGTCAATGAATTTTTAAAAAAATTCATTTTATTCAGGCAGAATATATAATCTAAGAACCTACCAATCCAAACAATTCAAAACATTACAAAACAATTTGCATATAAAAACAAGACAGAAAGAATGTAAACATCATGGATCGACCCTTCACTCCATCTACTATCCTGTAGTTAAACCATTCAGAATATACATAATCACATAGGGAAATCAAGAAAGTAACTTCCTAATTTCCCTATTCCTAAAATACCTCAAATTTTTTACCAGTGGAAAAGACCAACTCTGCAATATTTGAAAGTCATGGATTAAAGGGAATCCATGGTCTTAAAAACATGAAGGAAAACATTTAAGTCAAAGTTAAGCCATGCGCGCTAAATCTTACCAAATATGAATTGCCCTATTATTTTAATAATTTTTAAAAATTAATTAGATATTTTTAGAAAAATTAGAGAAATTATCAAAAATAGGTTTTGACTTTGAAAATATTTTTGAAAGATAAGTGGAAAACGTTTTTTAAGAAAAATAGTATTAAAGATCATTAGAATAATAAAAACCATTATTGATCTTTCTAGAAACTACAAGAATATTTGTTTTAAGTGTTCGCAACGGCGCCAACCTTCTTAGAGGATAATTATACACAACAACAACAGCAACAACAAAACATTTATCCCACTAATTGTGGTCAGCTACATGAATCCTTTTTCTCCATTGCGTCCTATTTAGTGTCATATTTTCATTTAATCCTAATAAATTAAGATCATTTTTTATACAATATGCCCAAGTATCCTAGGTCTGCCTCTGCCTTTCTTAACATAAGTCGAATCTAAAACATCTCTTCTAATCGGATCATCAGATGGTTGACGTTTAATGTGACCAAACCATCTAAGACGACTCTCTCTAATTTTGTCTGTCATTTGATATACACCAACCCTATCACGAATATATTCATTTCACATTTTGTCTCTAAGTGTAAAGCCACTCATCCACCTAATCATTCTCATCTCAGCAGCACTTAACTTAGTTTTATGCTTCTCTTTTAAAGGCCAACATTCAGCGCCATAGAGCATTGCAGGTCTCACCACCATCTTATAAAATTTTCCTTTCAGTCTAAGCAGTACTTTCTATCACACAATAGACCCTAAGCATTCCTCCACTTCAACCAACAAAACTTGATTTCTACAAATAACATCCCCATCAATATTACCATCACTTTGAACAATAGACCCGAGATATCTAAAGCGTTCACACCTTTCAATAATTTGATCACCCATAGTTACATTTCTGTCACTAGAGCTACTACTACTAAAATTACATTCCATGTATTCAGTTTTAGTTGACAAACGAAGACCTTTAGACTCCAAGCTAGACCTCCATAATTTAAGTTTTTCCTGAGCTTTTTCTCTCGTCTTTTCCACGAGACGGATATCATTAGCAAAAAGCATACACCAAGGTACATCCTCCTCTAACTTTCCAGTAAGACCATCCATAACTAAAGCAAAAAGATATAAGCTTAAAGTCAATCCCTGATGTAAACCAAAAGAAATAAGAAAATATTTGGTCAATCCTCCTTCTGTTCAAACAGAAGTAACATTCTTGTATGCATATCTTTAATGACTTGAATATAAGTCATATCAACACCTTTCTTCTCAACAACTCTCCAAAGGATATTTTTTGGAACCTTATCATAAGCTTTTTCTAAATCAATAAAAATCATATGCATACCCTCCTTATTATTTTTGAACTTCTTCATCAAACCTCTAAATAAATGTATAGCTTCCATAGTAGACCTGCCCGACATAAATTCAAACTCATTATGAGAAATCTTTGTAATACGTCCTAACCTATGTTCAATTACCCTCTCCCATAATTTTAAAGTATGGCACATCAACTTAATTTCTCATTAATTGACACACTCTTGTGCATCCCCATTGTTCTTAATAATTATACATAAGCAAGTAAAAATGGGCAAGGGAGAAAATATAACTCAGCTATAATGAGCCCACTGGAAATCTCTTCTAGCATCTCCTTTAAATGCAATGCCATCAGACGAACTAGAAGTGAACTTGATCAAAATCCCACTATACTTGATTATTCCTAAACATAATAGAATGAGTAAATTAGCATTGTAAAAGGGGTCGTCACTCGACGCCCACAACCCGGGCATCAGATGATCAAAGAGGGCGTTATATGCCCTTTGCTCTACACATGTATGTGATGCCAAGAAATGTTGGGCACGAGCAAGGGAATCTATATAGTAGGGTGAAGCCAATGGCTAGCATGTGAGCTATTGAGGACTGGGTGATGCTTGCAAGTAGGACCGCCAAAACTGCTCGTTGTTCGCGAACACACACACACACACACATACATATGTATATACATATAATTGATGAGTAATATTTTTAAAAAAATTAAATTGTCTACAAGGCTAAAATGATTTATAATCAATTAAATTATTAATTAAAAATACAATTGAACTATATTAAATTATATTTAAATGATGTTTTAATAATAAAAAGATTTAAATCTCATTCTACCCTTAACATCCTATGGCTGTGTGACTAGGGTTGTCAAAACAACTCTTTTTTAGCGAATAGCTTGTGTTCGACTCGCTAAGCAAACGAGTCGAACACGAACAAATTTTTTTTGTTCAAAATATAAAAGAGTCGAACAAGAACAGTGATATTTTTTAACAAGTCGAACACAGGCTGAGCCCAAGCTCGCTCTTGTTCAGCTCGTTTACACCCATGCTTGCAAGAGATGTAAGGGAAAAACATTCTAGAACTCTATGTTGAATATAAATCAACAACGTTTATTTCAAAATGAGGGCTACGAAAAATTATCACGTAGTTCATATTGTTCAAAAACAATAACCAACAAGGGAACACATATGAACCAAAAGGGGTAAATACATGAGCTCATGAAAGATGCTTTTCTAGACCAGCTGCTTTATGTTAATCCAATAGCAGCAATACAAAACTAGCAATGTTATTTCGCGACATTAAAGGCAAAGTAACTTCATAATATCCAAGATGACCAATAAGGATCCTAGGCTCCCTTGCTTCTTATCATTTCTTTAAGAACAGAGGTTAAGACAATATGAATACTATCCTATTTTGATAATATCTAAATTACGTGAATAATAGAAATATTATTATTATTAACATTACCTCGATCTAGGAGAGCAGTTAAACTAACACCCTTAAATGATATCTAGCTTATAATATAATATTCATAACACCGACCAAAAAAGCTACTAGTTGCTTGATAGGTTATGAAATTAGAAAAGGATCGCCTTGAAGAAATGAGCCATAGTACAAAAAAACATTAGGCTCGCTAAACAATGAATTCTAGCCACTAGAACCTTTTCAAGATAGCTACACATAAAAGTACTTAATTATACAAGAAAACAAGAAAATATTCATCATTTATAAATAAAACATGTAGAACACACATAATTTCCATAAAATAAAAATCACCGGATAAAGTGAAATCATCATGACCATAAACCATATCCTAAATTATAGTCCATAAATGACATTAATAATTTCAATTATTAAAGAAAAACCAATTGCAAAACAAAATTTAAAAACCCAATATATAATAAGACTCAAACGGTTTAATAGAACAGCACGAGAGGAATTAGCTGCCCTCACTGTATGCAACATCATGAGTACATATCCAACTGGCTTATCATCAACAGCAGCAGCATCAAAATTGACAATTTACTCAAGCAAGCAATGCATTAGGCCCTCAAAAGTACACACAAGCCAAGAGAAACAAATAACCATCCTCAAGGGTGACAAGAAAGTCATGGAATCAATGTACCTCAAAATTGAAAACCGATAAAAATGCCATGAAAATAACTAGAATAAGAGAATTAGTCCCCATATAAAGAAAATAGACACTCAATTAATGATAATAAAAGGCTCAAAGGCTCATCCCTTAGAAGTAAAAATTATATATGAAAATCAAGGCCAGAAGCACAAGCAAAACACCAACCGAATGGCAACATAAGAAAACAAGCACCTAAAAGGACCCCGAATCGCAGCATCAAAACAGCTTCTTTTTGCAGAAATCAGTATAATTAAATTGTTTTTTAAATAATGATCAACTTCCACAAACAAACAAATGGAGACTGACTGTGTATGTACCAAAAAACCGTTTATACAATAACATGATAAAGAAAACGAATTGAGCTGAATATTAACCGCGTAATAATCAGCAGTCATTGACAGTAGAAAAGCACAAACTTCTCGAAGAAATAAAGTATAAGAGAAAGCAAAGAACCTCAGTTCTAAAGGGTAGCCTTGGAGACCCACAAGATAAGGGGACATGCAGAGCAGGGAAGAGAGAGTTAGGGTTTAAGAAGCTCAACAGAAACAATGGTTTTAAGTCTCTGGTGTGCGCATTTAAGCTTAAAAGCGTGTAACTAAGTAAAATCTCGGCTTTTTAGCAATCTTACTACCTAGAAAACACATAATCATGAAAAAACTTCTTTGGAGTTCAGCATTAAAACATTTTAATATAACAAAATACCTAGACAGAAGAGACCGGGAAATCAGAAGGGGGAAGATCCACAAGAGCAGCGAATGGAATCGGCGACAGTTTTGCCGCGAGGAAGGGTTCCACGAGAAAATATGGCTTAATTCCAAATGTAATGGAAAAATATTAGCCAGATTTTTACATTCAAACCACACAAATTAGAAAAATTATTACATCAAGCAATCTAGAGCGGTCACATGAAAAGTCGTGGCGCATCTCCATAAAAAAAAAAATAAGTATAACAACGCGCGATCTGGCCCTACCGTATTATAAAAATATTTCTTTCGTATTATTCTGAAAATTTTTTTACGTTTTTGATGTGTTGTTGATGTGTTATTGAGTTGATTTTGAGATATTATTGCTCTTTAAATAATAATATCAATAACACATGAATAACGCGAAAAATATTAATTCAATAACACATGAATAATACGCCAATAACACATTAAAAACGCGCGACCCGGCTCGACCGTGTTAAGAAATATTCCCTTCGCGTTATTTTGAATATTTTTCGTGTTACGAATAACGCGAAAAATTTTACTTCAATAACACATGAATAATACACCAATAACACATTAAAAACGCTCGACCCGGCTCGACCGTGTTAAGGAAGATTCCCTTCGCGTTATTTTGAATATTTTTCGTGTTATTCATGTGTTATTGGCGTGTTATTAAGTTGTTGTTCATGAATAACATACAAATAATACATTAAAAACACAAAAAATATTTCCTGGCATGAATAACATTTAAATAACACACCAATAACACATGAATAACATAAAAGAATATTCAGAATAACGCGAGGGAATATTTGGTAGGGTCAGGTCGGCATTTTCAGTCTTTTTTTCTTTTTTTTATGCAGGTGGGCCTCAGCTTTCCACGTATTAACTCCAAACTGGGCTCCGCAAATAACTCTATATGCGGAGTCCTGATCTAATAATTTTCCGTTTAGTTACTTGTCTAACACTTTAATTTTATTTTATTATATCATCTTATTTATTAGTAAAAATTTATACTTCACTTTTTAAAAGTTAAAATAATTATATTTTTTATAAAATAATTTGTTGATATAAATGCCGAAAATAAAGCTAATTTGTGATATATGTAAATATATAAAAATTGGGTGGTATGTGTGTGTTTTTTTTTCATTTTTTTCGTTTGTTTTGGGTGGTATGTGTGTTAAAGCCCCAAAACATTATGACTTAATTATTAATAAAATAAATATTAAACTTTTTTTTTTGTTTTGAGATTATTATCAAATAAATTTTGATTATTTTTCTACAAAAATAATTTCAAAACTAATTAATAATTTTTAGGTTATTGTAATTTATCCATAAATTTAACATTTGTTTTCGCATCACAAGTATGATATGAGAACAAATTATAAATCAACATCATAAATTTTATACTATAAAATTAAAAAAAAATGTTAAATAAATTGATTACTTGAGCATGTTACATAAAAATAATATTATAATATGTTGATGAGAATTATAGATGATAAAAAATTTTCATCATAATTTCTCATTAAAAGTTTTTAAATTTGCTCTGAGATGAGTAAAATATTAATTATATGTACCCAATAACTTTTACAATTTTTTATTTATAAAAATTCCTCTTCAATTTCATGCCATCAAATTTTATTCAGTAAAAGTCATGTAGGGGTTCAAGTAAGAAGCAACCTAACTAATCTTTATTTACAAAATATAAGACAAATGACTCAACAAGTGATGACATAATAAAAAGTCCAATTGATGAAAATGTTAAAAACACCTTTGATACAATCTCAAATAGTGAGAAGAGCATATAAAATTTAAACTTAATTAATAACCAAATAAAAATATTTATATTGTGGAAGGTTATGACCTCAAAACCTGAATGTTAAGAGGGATACAAGCAAGCTAAATAAGTATCTAGTAACTATTGAACCATATATGTCCTCGAATTACACCAATGAAATAGAGCATTAGAAAGGAGAGAGTGTGTGAGGAGAGAGAATGAGAGAGCTAAGCAGCGGAGTTAATGAAAGGATGAGTTGGATGATAGAGACAAGTGGATTTCTTCTTAGCTCTAATGGATGAAAAATTCCCACAAATCTGACTACAATATACATTTAATATCTTATATTTTTAGAGGTTGATATTTATGAAAGCACTTATTGGAGCACATATCATCCCTACACCTCTAGGCATACATGGAAGTTTTATTGGTCATATCCCAACTAATAAAAGGGCCTTGGAGATATCATCTTGTAGCTTACTTCCTTAGTGAATAGAGGTGACTTCGTCCTTTGGTGATTCTTGTAATTGCCCCCCCATTACTCGGTCTTTCGTAATCGATCTCTCAAACTCAGCCATAATTGTTTAAAACTTCGAACTAGCCTTTTCTTCGTTCACGCCCAGATTGACTTGTCTATTTAATTGGCTCATATTGGAAGGCAGGCCGATAGGCATTCAACCTTCACTGGTCTGAGTACCCACTTTTGTTTGTACATATTTAGTTTCTCAATTATCTCGTATCATAGGAAGAAATGTTGTGACAAGAACGACTGAATAAATATAGTAATTAATCCTGACTTTTAATGAACGCTTATAATTTGAATACTCCATATGTTTCTTGAACTCATTTATTTTAGCATCTTCCATGACTTCTTAGATTATGTCATTTCTCGCTTGTCCATTTGGCCCTAGCAGATCTTACCTGATCACATATGAACATCCCAGATAAGGACCTGCTTCACAATATATTCCACAAGCTGAAGCAGTGATAATTTTAGTGATTTATTTCGTAGCAGACTGAATGTCCTTAACAGGTTAATTTTCCCAACCAGTTAAGGACATGTCACTATCACTGCTTCTTAACAGTATCACTAAAACAATTACCAGACAAGGTACTGCTTTTTAGTAAATTTAGAGAATTAGTGATAGTTTGGTAGAATTCCCTGGCTCAAATTAAAATCGAATTTATTTCCTAGCTAAGGCTAATTAAATTGAGTTAGAACTTTTCCTAATTCTTTAAAATTTATTATCTTCCCAGTAGGTTTGATGCTTGGGACTAAGAAAAGTCCTATATTACTTGAATGATTCGTGCACTTGCGTTATTATCTAGCATTTTGTGCTTAACATAGGTAAATCTTTAGTTATAAAATTTATAAAATATATTTTAAAATTATTATTTTAAATCCCTAAATCACTAGGTATACCAAAGGTCGGTCACTCAACCAACAGGCTGTGGTAGAGATTCAAAGGTCGTTAAACTTGTTTCTTTGTTCTAATTTTCCGAAAAATGCAATGAATGTGGAGCCCCAAACTCCATTTGCGGTGTGGTTCAAATTTTACCACAGAGAATAACCCGCTCCTAACGCAGTCTTAAAATTTAATCTATACATATATGCCACCTCATTTATACATGAAACTGTGCATTTCATTTTTTAAAATTGTAATAATGATATTTTAATATGATATGAAAGATTTGGATTGTATACATATGATAATAAAAATTAACCATTAGATATATATGAAAATACATAAAAATTGAGTGATATGCATTTAAATGACCCATTATATCTTGCTTTGTCTTGCATCACGGAGTTCAGTAAAACATACCTAAATTCGGCCTCTTTCTTTTAATTTGTTTGGTTGTTTTTGTTGTTACCCATATGACTCTTACTTCGTTATATATATATTTTTAGTTTTCTGGTTTTGTTGTTTTTATGTTTTTCCTTTTTTTTTTCTCCTGTTTTTCCTTTATTGATATTGATTTTTCTCTTTTTGGTTTGATGGTGGGTGGAGCAATGATATTTTCCAACCATATATTATAATTCTGCCATACTTTTTTATATATATTATTCTTTAATATATTGATGAAATTTTATTATTTTATATGCAGGTATGTTTTAAGATTTTTTTTTTTATTTATATTGGTGTTTTTGTGTTTATTTTTGTTTTTTTGGGGCCTATTTGATTTTCTTTGTTTATATTTTTTGTCCTCTTTTTTTTTTTTTTTTTTTTTTGAATCCAAGAGACTCCTGAAAACACACCCAAGATATAGAATGTTGTGCAAAGAGAATCAAGAGAGAGGGTGTAGCTAAGAATCACAGGAATGTGTAATCTTTATTCATGGTATAGACCCATTATTTATAGTGATAAGTCTCAATCTTACAAAATTACTGGTCAATCCTCTTATCGTCAGTTTCAGAGAGACTTTTTAGTAATTACAAAGGTAGTTGATTGTATTAAGGCTAGCGAATTGATGTTGGTTGGCAAGGGGGTCATCAACAGCTTGCCTCACCTTAACTCCATCGATATTTGACCCAAAAATTTAACAATCTATTGATCAATTTTAAGATCGATTGTCATCCAGTGAGAAATCCTCTGGCACGTCCCTTCAATCGATCGATCTAAACACCTCCTTTACTAGAATTAATATGTCGATCGTTAATTGAAATGTTGACCGATCACGTGATATTTTTTAGCAGGTCGTTTTGTCTTGAGATTCGTGCTGACACATTTTTTTGTACATGTTTCGTTCCTGGATTCTCTTGCTCCTTGAAAGCTGCAAAGCACACAAGTTCAAGGGAATCTTTTTAGCATGGAAGAAATAATTGATTAACATTATTGCACAATAATGAGCTTCCCTAGATTTTCATGTCCGGGTCACTATAAATAAGCCATGTGATATGGAAAGTTTGTGTCTTCTCCTCTCATTCTTATTCATTGGATTTTCAGTCTTTTCCACTTCATATCTACTACTATGTATGGAAGAGGAGAACTGTCTGTTGATAGAGACGCCCTTCTCAAGGCCATTAGTGACATGTGGGCAAAAGCTCGCAAACCAGACGTGAAACGGAAGCCAACGAGCGATTTCTCTATAGGGAAAGTGAGTAAGAAGAGGGTTGTGCTAAAGCCATAAACATAGGTGTTATGGAGTAGGGTGTCTTTGGGTTTCCTCGTGGGCTTGTTGCATAAGATGGTTGCAGGGCAGGTTGGAAGCCGTTTGCGACATTTTCCTTACAGGGCACCCGTCAAAGGTGAATGTTCCTACCGGAGGAGAAAAAATGTCTATTCAGGTTTTTATAGGGGTCGTAGTTCCCCAAGGAGGCCTTAAGGGGACTTTGGTTGAAGTTGAGGCATCGTTTTGACCGATAAAGAGCAATTTTTTTCCTCCAAAAGTGGAGGGCTAGGAAAGCTAGTGAGGATGTTTTTCCTTACACCACATCTGAATGGGATAGAATTTGGGCATGTAGTTTGAATTGTCTTATTTATCTCTTTCC
>NW_018164929.1:94741-98132 GCF_001263595.1 Phalaenopsis equestris
TGTTTCCCTGTTGCAGTTACTGAAGTCTTGATTATCGATTCTATGTCGATAGATATTAATGTCGGTCTCACCGATGATGCTACTGTTGTTGAGCAAGTCACCACGGGGGGAGGGGAGGGGAGGGGAGGGGTGAACGCTGCAGAATGTGGCGCAGTGGGTCAAGGTGTTATGGAGTAGGGTATTGAGCAAGGTGCTGAGGAGCAGAGTGTTGAGGATCAGAGTGTTGAGGATCAGGGTGATGAGGAGCATGATCCCGACTGTTTATATGTAACAGTATAACAATGTATTTGATTATATTGTTCACTTATCTTTCCTTACTTCGCAACAGTACCAAAAACTTGATTCTGAAAAAAATAAGAATTTAACTTTTTAACTTAATATAAATTGAGATACTATGCAAATATATGTATTGTTATCCAGTAATATAGGACTTTCTGATTAAGCCCTAAATATCGAACCCACAAGGAGAATTTACAATATGCACTTTTAAATAACAAACTTTCTATTTCAAAAAGACAATTATTTGAACTATAGATGTTTTTACAGTAATTAAAATTAAATTCTTTTTGGTATTTTTGATAATTTGACAAAATAATTTGACAAAATAGAAACAACTTCTAAATATAACTTGAGTTTAAGTAAAAGAAAAATATTGAATATGAAATATCTTTGTCCTTATCATGATTCAGGAATAAGTCTAGGAATTCTGTTGTGGAAGTATTCAAATTATGTTGTGCCAAATAGGAGCAATATTATTCTTTACGCTTACTAGAGATACTATAAAGAACATACTATAAAGAACAGAGATACTATAAAGAACATTGACTAATTTAAATTTTGAATAATTCTGAAGACCGATTAGGCATGGAATATACCAGCTCTCACTCTAGAGTTCCCTCGATTCCCTCCACCTGAGGGCTAACATCTCGTATCAGAACCTAAAACAATAAACCAAGTTTGGGGCTTTAGCCTGTCACTCTAAAGTACTCTAACTCTACACCCTTCAAAGATTATTTCCTTATTTATTTTCACTAAATCATATAATTACATTCTCATTCATAGAACCTCATATGATTCTTTCCAATTGTTGACTGAGACAATACCAGCCCGGTTCCTACATGTTCTCACAATAAATTTTAACATCTAAATAAGCCAGATCAAGAAGTAAATAAAGTACATAGAATTAAATCATCATAACTTCTTCCAATATTAAGATTAATACTCTCTACAACTTTCATCCAACACTATAATTACTATCATTTTAATAAGGAGAAAGATAAAGAAAACTACTCAGAATCCATAGAGAAATCAAAACTACACTTTAGTTTAAAAGTAGAAATCATTGTCAAACCAACAAGAAGTCTCGATTAAAACCAAAAGTAGTTTAAAAACAAAGATAAAAATTTATCTCAAACACTCCACCAAACTCTTGAAGTTCCTTTTGAGTCTCTTCTCTCTTACAACACTCTTAACTCTCACAATAAAATTAAAAACAAAAAGGATAAAGTAAATTTGTGGTGCCTGAAAAATCTCTCCAAAAGTTCTTCCACGAACTATTTCAAGAACTTCTCAGGACTCCCCCCATTTTTCCCTCAACTTCCTTCTTTTATAATTTTCTAAAAGGTGACTTGGTATCTCTTCAAAATGTATCATGATTTGATGTATTTTCCAATGGATGCCTCCTTTCATAAGTCTTTTAACTATATTTTCATTTTTAGTGGTCATAAACACCCTCTTTAGCCAGTAGGTGCCTCAAATGTCTTTTCGAAATTCGACAAAATGAATTAACCCATCAAATAACTGCTCTGACACTTAAGCGCGGGGCCTCTGGCGCTTAGGCATGACCTTCTCTGTTTCACCGACGCTTAAGTACGCTTAAGCGTTGGATCTGACGCTTAGGCGCCAGAATAATTTTGCACCATTTTTTTATTTCTGCCATATTTGCAAATTTGATCCAAATTTGATCCTTTTTCACTGATTTTAGCATTTTTTACCTTTTTACTTGTACCTGAAAGAAAAACACACAAATTCCTTCCATTAAAACACAATATCTTAAAAATAAGTATAAAAATGTGTCTAAAAACACTATATATTTTAGGTGTATCAAAGCACGATTCTGATGATCAAGGTACCAATGAGCTGGGTGCTGAGCAGCACATGATGAAGGGAAACTTGTCCCTCAGTGGGGCCAAGAGTGTGGGCTGTCAAGTTTCTTCTGATGCCGCAAGGATAAAGGAGGCAACATGGTGGGACAGAGTGACCTCTAACTTCATAGTGAGTTGACTTGCTGAGATGGATGAGCGTTTTCTTCTCTTTATGGGGTTATTGATAGACCTAAAATATATAATATTTTTATACACATTTTTATACCTATTTTTTAGATATTGCGCTTTAATGAAAGGTATTTGTGTGTTTTTTCTTGTAGGTATAATCAAATGGATAAAAATGCTAAAATGATTGAAAAGGGGTCAAATTTGGAGCAAAAATGAAGAAAAATTGAAAAGGTGTCAAATTTGGAGCAAAAATGAAGAAATATTTCAAAATGAAGGCACCCAGGATTGGCGCCTAAGCGCCAGATGATCCACGCATAAGCGCCAAAGTTAGTTACTTGAAGAAATATTTAATTGAAGTGGAATTTTGAAGTGGTGTTTGAAGCAACCCTTGATAAAAATGTGAGAAATAGCCCATGGACATAAAAATTCATTCAATTGGCTTATGAGGAGAAAACTTCTAGAAGATTGATTGAATGAAGAAACCTTTTTGAAGAGACACCAAGGCACCCCTTGGATTTTTATAAGAAAAGACTTAAATTTTCTAAGAGAAGGGGCCAACAACCATCCACCAAAGTATACCACCGGCGCCACCGACCACCTTTATTTTATTTTATTTTATTTTAAGAATTAGTTTATAATGTGAGAGAATGAAGAGAATTTGAAGGAACTTCAAGACATTTGGTGGAGAGAATTTGAGATAAGTATTTATCATTGTGACTACACTTGGTTTTCAATTTAAATTTCTTATTTTTGTGCTTGATTTCTACTTTTAAACCCATGTGTGGTTGTGTTTGCTCCATGAATTCTGAGTAGTTTTCTTCATCTTATTTCTTAAAATGATAAGTGATTAAATGTTTAAAGGAAGTTGTGTGAAGTATTAGTATTCAATGTTGGAAGAAGCTGTGATAATTCAAGACTTTGCACTTCATTTACTTCTTGATTTGGCCAATTAAGATGTTAAAACCTATTGTGAGAACATGTAAAATCTGAAATTCAAGACGATATTGCCTCAGTCAACAAATGATTGGAATCACATATTGATTTCATGAATGAGAATGTAGTTCATGGGGTTGAATGCAAATAAATAGAGAAATATATTTTCAAGGGTGCAAGGGTGT
>NW_018164929.1:98218-101791 GCF_001263595.1 Phalaenopsis equestris
ATATATAATATTTTTCCAAATCGAGTGGCGGGGTTTCGATTTCGGCAACCGACAGCTTCTGACGGGCAACTTCACAATCAAAAATAGTGCCTACAAGCATCTCTAGTAAATGTAAAGAATATTATTGTTCATATTTGACACAAAACATTTAACATACTTCCACAATTGAATTTCTATATTTATCACTGATTTATGATAAGGAAAAATATATTTTATGTATATTGTCTTCATCTTGCAAGTATTTTAATTAAGTTAATTAGTTGTTTAGTTTGCTTTCAATTATACTTAATTGCTCACTTTATTTTCAATTATAAAAAATCACAAAAAAAAAAAAATCAAACTTTCATTTCTAATATAGCATCTTATGTTTGAGTAAGAATATATATTGCTAAGTATTTTTTTAATTAAATCCAATCCTTCCTATGAGTTTGATATTCGGGACTTAATCAGAAAGTTCTCCATTACTTGATAACGATATGTATACTTGGGTAGTATCCCATATTGAAATATTATTGAAATATTATATGAAATATTATAACTGCATTCTTATTTACTTACCTAGCCTTTGCTTTGGATCAAGTTTTTTGCACTGTTGCAAATTAAAAATAACTATTAAGGAAATTAATCATATAATCTCATACATCGCATTTTACATCTATCTATACTGAAGAATCAACACAAAGTTTTTGGCACCGTTGCAAGGGAAGAGGAGAAATATAATAGTAATTTGCAAAAATATTTTCAAAAGAAGTTTTTGGATAGCAAAATTTTTAGTAAGTCTTATTTAAACTTTAAGATTTATTTTAGGAATATTTTAGTGTTGTTTTTATATTATAAAGTTTTTGTTAATGTGTTTGTTTTACTTTATTTTATTGTGTTTTATAATAATGTATGCGTAGTTCAGATTCCGTAGGACTTATGCATTACGATTCTGAATTAGAGTAAACTATTAGAAAAATAAAAAAATTAAAAATTACTAATGTGTTTGTTTTACTTTATTTTATTGTGTTTTATAATAATGTATGCGTAGTTCAGATTCCGTAGGACTTATGCATTACGATTCTGAATTAGAGTAAACTATTAGAAAAATAAAAAAATTAAAAATTACTAAAAATTTTTAAGAAATGACAAATCAAAATAATCAAAATGTTGAAAATTTTAGACCTTTAAGAGATTATGCAAAACCTACGGTGGATGAACTTCATTGCAGTATTCAAAAACCCGCTGTAGTGGCTAGTTCATTTGAGCTTAAATCTGCTGTTATCCAAATGGTATCAAATAATCAGTTTGGGGGAGCACCAACTGAAGATCCAAATTTACATCTTGCCAATTTTCTAAAGTTGTGTGCTACATTTAAATATGATGGTATATCAGATGATGCTATAAAACTTAGATTATTTCCTTTCTCATTGAGGAATAAGACTAAGATATGGTTACATTCGTTATCGCCGGGATCTATCAGAACTTGCAGTGATTTAACATAGAAATTCCTTGCTAAATATTTTCCACCATAAAAAATTGCGAAGCTTAGAAATATTACATCTTTTAGCCAGTTTGAAGGGGAATCTATTTATGAAGCATGGGAGCGATTTAAAGAACTCTTAAGAAAGTGTCCACACCATGTCATACCATATTGGTTAATAATTTAAACATTTTACATTAGATTAGTTGGATCTCTTGGATCTATTATCGATGCCGCTGCTAGTGGTTCATTGATGTCAAAACCATTTAATGACACTTATGCTTTAATAGAAGAGTTGGCTACCAATAATTTTCAATGGCCTTTCGAAAGGGCAAATCTTAAGAAAGTAGCTAATGTTCATAAAACTAATGCTTTTTCCATGTTAGCAAATCAAGTTGCTGCAATTTCATGGAAGTTAGACCAATTTGGAATGAATTTTTCTCAACCAATTCATATAATTGAATAGAACTCATTTGGCTAAATGATAGATTCTCAAGTATCATTAAAAATTTGAATGTCATAAATAACAAGCAGAATAACCCATATTCAAACCCATGTTAGAAGAACCATCATAACTTCAATTAGAATAATAATATAGGTGTTAAGAATCAGCAATGAGGGAACAATCAAGTAAACCCATTAGAAAATTAGAACAACCAAGAGAATAATAATTATAAACCTACTTATCCTCTGGGTTTCAATAGTAACCCACAATTTAAGCAGAAGAAGTTGTGTTATAAATGGGAAACCAGTTACAAAGTCAAGGAGCTACAATTAGAATTATTGAGAATCATCTTGGACAAATAACAAATTCATTAAGTAATAGATTCTAAGAAACACTTCTTAGTAATACAGAAGTAAATCCAAAAGAACAGAATAAAGAGGAAATGAAATCCGTTCAACTTAGAAGTGGAAGAGAATTGGAAGGTATAGTTAAACAAAACTAGATAGAGAAGAGATTGAAGAACCAAAAGAGGACACTGGAAAAGGTTTACAGAGACCTATTTCTCCACTTAAATTCGATTTGGAAAAACCAACACCTTCATTTCCTCAGAGACTTCGACAATAGATGTTGGATAAGCAATTTTCAAAATTTCTGGAAACGACAATAAATGTTGGATAAACAATTTTCAAAATTTCTGGAAGAAATTTTGAAGAATCTTGCAATTAATATTCCATTTGTGGAAGCATTAGAACAAATGTCAAGCTATGCAAAGTTTATGAAGGACATTCTTAACAGAAAAAAGAAGTTTGAAGATAATGAAACTGTTGCACTTAGTGAGGAGTGCAATGCTATAATTCAGAAAAAAACTTCCTGAAAAGCTTAAAGATCCTGGTAGCTTTATAATTTCATGTGCAATAAGAGACGTATTTCAAGAGAAAACTTTATGTGATTTAGGAACAAACATCAACCTTATGCCATTATCAATATTTAAAAGATTGGGAACCCCGACTACTATAGCTCTGTAGTTAGCAGATCATTCAATAACATATCCTAAAGGATTTATAGAAGATGTCCTAGTGAAAGTGGATCAATTTATCATTCCTGTTGATTTTATTGTGTTAGATATGGAGGAAGATAAGGAGATACCTATCATTTTGAGGAGACCTTTCCTAGCCATATGAAGAGCAATGATAGATGTGCAGAAAGGAGAATTAACTATGAGAGTTAATGATTAAACTGTTACATTTAATATTTCAAAATCAATGAAGTGCCCTGCAAAAGGTAAAGATGTGAATGTTATTGAATGGATGTTATAAGATATTTAAATGAATGTCATTTCAAAACAA
This sequence comes from Phalaenopsis equestris, assembly GCF_001263595.1. Taxonomy (NCBI): domain Eukaryota; kingdom Viridiplantae; phylum Streptophyta; class Magnoliopsida; order Asparagales; family Orchidaceae; genus Phalaenopsis; species Phalaenopsis equestris. The sequence continues at coordinate 101,472 of NW_018164929.1, forward strand.
CTTATGAAGAGAAATCTGAGATGAAATAGTTGGAACATAAGAAAGAAGAGCAATTAGATCAATATGAAGATCTATATAAGGAAAATTCAAATTATGTTCGAGAAAGTTTTGAAGTTTTGGACACATCAGAGAAAGATACATCTTTTTGTTCATCAATTGAAAAACCTCCTGAACTTGAGTTGAAGTTGCTTCCTGAACATTTGAAGTATGCCTTTTTAGGTCACTCCTGCACGGATCAACGAATTATATATGATAGAGAATGTTCTTGTCTGCCACTATTCCAATTTCGTCCCAACAAGAAACCAGATGAATGAAATTTA
>NW_018164929.1:103610-103986 GCF_001263595.1 Phalaenopsis equestris
CTCAAATAAAATTTACTTCCATATTTAAAGGAAAGAAGTGCATACAAGATCAAGTTTTTGAAGGTCCGGGAGGAGAAATTGAACGAGTTATTGCCAAGCGGAGGTGAGAAAACTTGCAAATGTTGTGAAGGAGTTCTACGCCAATGCGATTTATTCTAATGACAGAATCATTTAAGTGCGTGGATTCCTTGTTGAGTTTACCGCTGCTCACATCAACACTTTTTACGAAGTCCCAAACTCTTATATCTGTCACTATGAATCCTTAGTACGATGGAAGACCCCCTCAATAATGTGATCAACTTTCTCACTGATGGGAAAGGAACATGGAAGATAAAGCAGCGAGAAAGGGTAAATTTTTCTGCTTCCATGCTGAATG
>NW_018164929.1:105538-106373 GCF_001263595.1 Phalaenopsis equestris
CAACATATAGTCATTCTTGAAATAAATAGAAGACTAGAACTCTTACAACTTGATGACTAGATAATCTGGAGGCTACAGAGTTGATTCAATTACTTGAATTTTTTCTGAAAATCTCACTGTCATATTTATTTAAATCAAACTTAGAGTATTTCTGAATTAAAATTTTACTGCGGTAGATCATAATTTTTATATAGTACTAAATTTACTTGAGGACAAATAATAGTTAAGTTTGGAAGATTTTGACCAAAAAAAAATATGTTGAGATTTTCATACCTATTTTATATTGTTTTTAATGATGTTGCACTGTAAGAAATGTATTTTTGATGTTTTGTTGCAGGAATGATGAATTAAGGTCATTGGAGCAAAACGATACAAAAAGAAGCGAATTTGGAGCTAAAAGAACCAAAATGTGAAGATTTGAACTAGGCCGCCGACGACGCCCTCGACCCCGCCGACATCGAGTTTTTCCCGAGACTATAGGACAAAATCTTCAAAAGCCCGCCGACGGCGCCCTCGAGGTCGTCGACGGCGAGAACGACGGTTATGCCTACTCAAGCTTTAGATAAGGCAAAATTTTGAAGGAATGCTTAGGTAACTCTTGAGAAAGCTCATCCATAACTTTAAAAGAACATTTTTGGCCGAAAATTAGGAGTGCCTGGAAGGTCCTGGATGTTAGAAAGGCCCTAGAGGTTAGAGAGGTTCCATTAGTGTGTAACAATTGTGAGGATTTCTTCGAGAAATTGTAAGAGTGGAGGGAAAGTGAGAGATTTCTTCCTCCTTGCTACTTCGAAGAGGAATTATGTGTGTTGTAAAGAAAGGAAGAGATTCAGAGGAA
>NW_018164929.1:107139-114054 GCF_001263595.1 Phalaenopsis equestris
CTACATCTTGTTGATGATTTGAGTTTTTTTTGTAGATATTGTTGAACAAATTCTTCCATAAACTCCTCAGTGTATGGTGCTTCTATTTTTTTTCTCAGTCTGGATTCTCCCTGTTGTTATTGTTGGACTTCTCTTCTTGTTGACGAGATATTTCCACGCTCATCGCACTTTAAAGATGGTGAATCCAAAAGTGTTCAAGAAACATAGCCGATGTATAGAACGTTGTGCAGAGTGAAGTAAGAGAGAATGCACAATTAAGATTGACAGTAATGCTTACCTTTATTCATGTTATACACCCTTTATTTATAGGAATATGCCTCAATCTTGCAAAACTATTGATCAGTCCTCTTATCATCGCTTTCAAATAAGCTTTTTAGTAATTACAAAAATATTTGAATGTACGAAGACTGACGCATTGATGCCGGTCGGCTAACAGAGAGGTTCGTAGGTTGTTCGACTTGCTTAAATCCATTTATATTTGACTCGAAACTTAACGATCTATCAATTAGCTTTAAGGTCAATCGTCATCTAGTGTGAAATCCCCTGAGATGACTTTCCGATCAATCAATCTAAACACTCTCTTTGCTAAATTTAATCGTTAACAAAAATGCCGACCGATCGCGTCATATTTCTGAGCCGTCCATTTTATCTTGAGATCCGTGCTGGTATATTTTTTTTTGTACATATTTGATTAATTTTTTTTTTTGTTACTATTGTGTTTTGTTTGCCTTTGGAGTTCCTAGTGATCTTCATCAACTGGATTTTGGGAGTTCTCTGATTGCTGATCTTCGCGTTGTGGATCCTTATCGGAGCTTGGCTCGTGGAACATCTGCTAATTTTCATGGACTCCTTCCTTGAAAGTTTTTCCTCTCTAATGGCGGTGATGATTTTCATTCGCGGGACCCACGCGAGCGGTTGTCATCTGGGTCACGTTTTGGTGGACGTAGGAGAAAATTTAAAGCATCACTTATTTGTCACGCATCAGAAGCGAGCGACAGTGAGAGGAGAGGGAGAAAGCGCTCGTCGCTGATCTGTGGAGCTGCAATAGGGTACTCCGCCGCCGCCGGCGCCGCCGGAATAGTGATGGGGGTGTGGAGAGAAGGGAAGGGGTGGTGCTTCTGTGGAGGAGAGCGAGCGGAGAGATTGAAGGGAAGCCTCGTCTCCTGCAAGGGCCCGGCCATGGCTTCCATCTCCTCTGGCGCTGGCAGAGGAGATGGAACCGGTTTCCTCATCCACCCAAACCTCCTACTCACCACCCACGGGACTCTGTCGTCAGTCACGGCGGCGGAGGCCGTCGAGATCCAGCTCAAATTGGGACGCCTTCCAGCTCGCCTCGCCCCTTACAGGTCTGTGTGCCCTTGAAATCCCTATTTTCTAAATCATGTTTCCAGGTTTCTTTTGCTTTTATTGCTAATAATAATGGCAGTGTGAGAGAGATAAGTCGTAATTTCTTGCCAGGCAATGTGGACAAGACTTGCTTAGTACTCGGATTGTGATCTAACCACTTTTAGGGCAATGTAGTTTCGAGACCTGTGATCTATTTGATGTTTCGATTGATTGACTTGAGTTCAGCGATTGCTTCAACGGATTAGAAGGCATGAACATTTTTGTAGGTTTTGATTATCTGTGGTTACTCGTTGGGACATCCCTCTATCAGTTTTGTTAATTGAGTAACCAGGCCAAAATTTTGAAAATTACCTGAAAATAGTTAGAATGTATGTTCTAATTTCCATTTTGATACTCTCAAGTTCTACATTTCCATCATACAGAATTTAGTACCGGGCATATCTTTCAACTATAACAAGATAGCATCATGTATTTCCACCTAGGTATTTTCAATCCGATATGTAATTTTATGTTTCCATTATACAGCATTTGTCTTAACAAAGATATTGATTACACTTGTGACTGATCATTTAGATTATCAGAAAATCCAATTGGTTACACATACCTTTAAGCGTAAACAATTGCTTTCTTTGTCTCTGGCATTGCTAGATTTACTTCATGAACATAATGAGGAAATTCTCAAAATCAGCAAAACCATGGTTAGTATAAAGACTCTTACCTTTTGGATTTTAGGAGATTTTAGACCTAAACCTATCTTTGAAGGCAGAGGGAACTGCTACTTAAGCTACCTCTTAAATTTTTTTAATCTATATTTACAATGCACCAAGCTTTACAGGCTGATGCAAGAGACTTTAAGAAAATTTGGCAATGATTAACATAGAAGTGATAAAGATTATAGATCTCAAATTGATAGCAATTTAATCTGATGAAGTTCCGAATGTGAAGGATCAATATAGTTGGTTTTATAAGGTTGTTCTGACTTAATGTGAAAAGGCTGATTATCAATGATGGTTGTATAAATTCTTAAGAGAGAAAGTAATCATGCTTTAATTATTTATTTCGTAAAATTTGAATGATACCATTATATTGAAATCCAATTTAATATAGCTATCTGAACATTAGTTTCTCATTCTCAGGAACTAAAGATGAGAGTGAAAGAGAATATAAAAAAATGACTAAAATAGATCCCTCGATAAAAGTTGCTACAGATCGACATATTTCATCTATCTTTGTTCAAATATTGTGATCTTATTTATATGCTATTGTTATTAAATTTATTTTTTATTTACCTTTTTAAGAGGCACTGAGAACTCAGAAGGGTTGCAGTAGGAAAGAAGGCATATCAAGGCAGGAAAACGCAACAAAATAACAGAAATGAAAAGAAAAAGAAAACCTTTGATATACAATTATAACTTATTTTGTAGCAAAGTCCATATATAAAGAACTGATTCAGAAGGTTTGAAACGCACTGTCATGCATGTCATTATATTTGGTAATTTTGAGGATAAATTGTCTGGCACTTGACCTATGATTTTGACTACATAGGTTTTCTATTCATCACTCTTTTACTTTCTGTTATGCTGTGAGACCTAGCACTTACCATATGCTGTCACTGGCATATCTTTCCACTTCATAGCCAAGTTCCCACTCTTTTACTTACTAGGAAAATGTTGAACTGTTGATCATTTTTATTAAATAATTTCGGAGATTAGCTTTTACATGTTATGGCGGCATATTATTGAAGAGTAGTATTGTGGGATATCCAAAAGATGAGAGGTTTGCTTCAATGGCTGCAGTTTTCAGGATTTCTTTTTCTCTTATGGTCTCGGTCATGAGTATCAAGTTCTCTCTTTTTTTTCTTCATTCCCATTGCAGGTTCTTTATCAGCAGCTCAGTACTTGATCTTACAATAGTTGGGCTAGATGCTGCAGATGCCAAAACAAATTCACAGGGACATCAACCATATTACCTGAAAACCTGTGGTAATCCTAGTCTAGATCTAGGCAGTACCGTTTATTTACTAAGTCACAACGATAAAAAAGAACTGGTAGTTGGGGAGGGCAAAGTAGTGATTGCCACTGATAATCTCATAAAACTATTAGCCGAGGGAAGAACTTGGTGCCCGGGCTCTGCTGGTTTTGATGCTCAAGGGAACCTTGCCTTGATGATATGCGACCCAATGAGGCTTGCTTCTTCTCCAAACGTTAGATCTTCTTCAGCTTCCTCATCCTCATCCTTAACATGCAAGGGGGATACATCGCTGCTGTTTGGAATCCCTATTCCCATCATTTGTGATTGGTTACATCAGCACTGGGAGGGCAGCCTGGATGAGCTAACTAAGCCTAAATTACCCTTGATCCGATTGTTGTCCACCGGGCAGAAAAGTGAGCACTCCTGTTCTTTTAGCCAACGCCAGATCTTCAAGCCTGAAGAGGAGCAGGAAAACATATCATCTTCTGCACACATAGCTGTAAAATCTATATTTCAGCAAGGATCAAGCAGTACTGCTATTGTTGGTGCTAATGGGAAAGGTATTTCAACTCCTGAGATATATGAATCTCCGAGGATTACTTCAGTGCCAATTAGAAGGAAAGACAATGCTGCAGTTCAGCTTTTAGACATTAATTTCCCACCAAGAGCTCCAAAATCCATCGCTTTGCCCCTGCCCCTCAAGCAACTACTTCCAGAACAGAGTGAGAATATTAGCCATGATTCAAAACCAGAAAATCTATCTGTAGAAGATGATTGCTGCAGTGTGGTGCAGTCGAGCTCCTCACCTTTGGATGTTTCTGAGCTACCAAATGAGGGTGAGGGATTCAGCAGTGGAGGAGAGACAATGTACTCAGCTGAGACTATGGAGAGCAGAAACATCCCTAGTCCCCCCAAAGAAAGCAAGTTCCATCATGTTGGAAGGAGCCAGAGTTGTGTGAATTATGGCAGATGGGCATCAGGTCAGAGAAGCACGACAAAAAGAAAGGGAGTGCTGCAGAAACAGCATAGCATGTTACCAGTGAGGAAAGCACATTCCTATGCTGCAGCACTTACTCATAAGAGCCATGAGTACTACAGCCCAACTGTCTCGTCCAGCATGAAGAAGAGGAATGGCTCCGATCAGCCGCCGGTTAGATCACAAAAGAATGTCCTCCAGCTCTCTCCAAGGTGGATGTTCTAAGTTCCTTAGAAAGACGAATATTTCATTTTTCTTTCAACTGATTAATCTGCAAGTCACTCACCTTTATGTTCTTCCATCGGCATGCCTGTTATTTTATTCTCTTTTATATCTTCAAATCTTAGATTGGTCTTGTTTCTCTATGTGCAGAGTTGCCATAGCATGAATAAATTGTTCAGATCTAGAAAATGTCTATATCATATAGCCAAAGAGTAGTCGATTTTTATTAATTTTCAAGTATGTTCTATTTATTGTAGTTTGCCTAACAGAGAATTGTAGTTTTCTTGTTTTAGAAAAAGATCCATTGTTTATTTATTTATTATTATTAGCAAATTTACGTACATACCACTCAATTCTTATGTATTTACATATCTAAAAGCTAAACTTCAATTTTTACATATATGTTTCTAACCTATGGTTGAAAAATTATACTTCACTTTTTAAAAGATAAAGCGATGATATTTTTTTTTTGTATGTAATATAAAAGATTTGGATAATATAAATATAAAAAATAAATTTTGGGTGTTAGATATTAAATACAATAGGAATTGGGTGGTCGGTATGTAAATGCCCCTTATTATTATTGTTGTGTGTGAAAATTCACAACAGTAGAGTAATAATTTAATATCTTAGCATTGCACGAAGATTCATCACACATGAAAAAAAAGTAGGAAAATATTAAATTTTTTTATGTGGAAAAACTCTGGAAGGGAAAATATTACAGGGCCCAACTAAATCAAAGTACTCCACCAATTTTATACCAAAAATTATACTTGTTTTTATTCATCACAAAGAAAATATAGGTGTTAGGTACAACATCTGTATTTTGGCTATAATAATTGCAAGCAGGGGTTGATGGTTGCTGGTGGTTGGCGACGTAGATGATGACAGCTGGTGGTAGTCGACAGTGGTCCACGGGCAGTCATTGTGGTTGTCCGAGGCTACGGAGCCTCGTGGTTATTGTCGAGTTTTCTTTCCAAAATAGGCTCTGAAATTCCACTTCTTTTCTTCACTCCCTCTCTAAGTAAAGAGGGGGTTTATTTAGTCTTTTGGGAAGGGGTGTTTTGGTCTTTTGGCGCGTAACTTCCCTAATTATCTGATCAAGTTGTTCATGTTGATTCCTCTTAATCATAGGTGGATTTTTAATGATTTATGTATCTTAATAACCTTGGAATTGAGCAATCTTATGCACGTTGGATTTCTCTCGTAAAGATGTTCGATTAGACTATAAATATGTTAAATTTATAGTTTATTTGACCATTCAATTGCCGATCCAAAGCCTCCAAATGTACTTCAATGACTTGATTTATTCTTAATTAGATTTGAATTGAATCAATTTTTGTATTATTGGGTTTGTCTTATCGAGACGGTCAATTTAATTATAAACTTGTTGAACCCTGACAATCTTAAATTTGTTTTAGAAGATCTTTTATAAAAATATATTGATATTCATACTTGATAAAAATTTATTTATTACACATCACTTGCTCTCTTATTTTCGTGTGATGTCGTCTATGTCATCTGAAAATATGCAGCTAGTATTGAAAAATATAACTTCAAACGTTCCAAAAATTTGTACCTGATCACATTGTCATTGTCACTATTGGTGGCGACGGCGATTGGTCAACGGTGGTCTGGCAATGTCGAATATGTGCGCAAGGGCATGCAGGCATGATAACGAATACATGCACAAAGGCATGCAGACACAACAGAGATTGCGCATGTGGCAACAATGCATGACCAAGCCCTTTGGGGGTGCCCAGGAGTGCGCAAGATAGCTATGTGTGCAAGGGTGCCCGGGCTTGTGCACGATAGTGGTGCCCGTGGGTGTGCTCTTAGTGAGCTTTAGTGCACGCGATAGTGGACACAGATGTTGGGTGTGAGCGCGCGAACGTGGGGAAGCACAAAATCGTTCTCGCGTGCTATTGTGTGGCAACTGTGCACTCATAGGGCATAATTTCAATACATCAGAATCTTCATTAATTTTTTTGAAGTTTTTTGGTTATAAATAACTATTTTTAGGAGGCGAGAAGCCGCATCACTCCACCGTTTAAAGTCTCTTTAGACTGTAGTTGCATTCTGACCAAAGTAAAATATGTTGAGATTTTTGTACATCTTTTACACTGTTTTTAATGATATTGCACTTTAAAGAAAGATATTTTTGATGTTTTGTTGCATGAATGATGAATTAAGGTCAATGGAGTAAAAAGATGCAAAATGGAGCGGATTTGGAGCAAAAAGGACCAAAATGTGGAGAATTACACTAGGGCGCCGACGGCGCCATCGATGCTGCCGACGACGAGCTTTTCCCGGGGCTACTGGACAAAATCTCCAGAAGGCCGCCGACGTCGCCATCGAGGCCGCCGACGGGGGGATCGACGGGGATGGGTGCCTGTGCA
>NW_018164929.1:115206-119187 GCF_001263595.1 Phalaenopsis equestris
TACTTGAGCGATACGTATACTTGCGTTGACAAATTCGACTTTGACATTATTGAATATTATATCTATACATCTTTATTAAATCAAACACATATATATAAAAAGTCGCAGTCAAGATTTTGGCGCCGTTGCCGGAATTTAAATCTTCTAGTAGAGTCATCAAATTCTTGTAATTGTCGATTTACAAAAAGAAAAAGGTCGGTCACATTCTCCTTTCAAGTTGTAGTTGCTTCTCTCTCCACGCTGCGGTTGCCTTTCATGACATGGGGTGTTGTCTTCCCTGATACAAGTTGTTGTTGCCTTCCCCAACTTAGGTTGTTGTTGCTTTCAAGAGAAGGATTGTTGTGATTGATTTCCCTTCGATATTCCAATGTTTAGAGAATCTCGACCTCCAAAAGGCCACAAAAAGTGTAAGAATCTCGATGAGATGGCGTTGACAATTATTGATGATGCTTTGTACTTTTATGAAAGAAGTTAAATTTTTTGAGTGATATGGTGTTTTAGTTGCTTGGTTCATTTAATTGAGCTTGTTTGCCTCCTCCCTACGATATTATAGTTGATGAGGTGTATTTGCGTGTTGGCCTTCAATTTCCACTTGTGATTGAGTTGAAGGATGTTCTTTCAGTGACCGGGTATGTATTTCTCAGTTTTCTTATTGAGTCATGACTATTGCTGTTGGATTGATCTTCTTTTTCAAAAAATGTGGGGCTAAAGTAACATTGGGGATTTTAGTCAGGATAGACATGTATATTGATGATGTGCATGAACATATATCTTTTAGAAGCAAAGTATTAGATCTTCGAATGAAGGATCCATTAAGAAAAATGCTTTGCTGGATTTTTTTTCGTGAAAAATGACTGGAACTTCATGACTGTCGAGGAAAACTGCATGAGCTCCATATTCCTCTTCTTATCACAATAGATGTTGTATTGATGATGCTTGGATTCATGATATTAAACATATGCAGTTCGAGGTACAATACTTCAATAACTTTGTGAATGAAGAGTCCACGATGTTGAAGAAATTTGAAAAAATGCCTCCTGAACCGGATCCTACCATCCCTTTACAGCGGATTTCACATGATAGTGATTTGAAATTCTTCTTCCGAAATAAAGTAAGAAGAATGATGTTGTTAAAAATCCTTTGACTAGCTCTTCAAAATTTCATATTCTGAAAGAAATGTTGAATCACTTATGTACTAGATTCCAGCGAGCTGAGGAATATGCAAGTCTTTTTGCATATGAGGATTTCTTTTCTTTTATTTTGCTTTCATTTATCTGACATAAAACTGTCCATTTTAGATGCTGAAAAAGATGGACCTTGATATGGAGTTGAATATTTCCTTGAAAGAATGCAATTCAAATTCCTTTTGAGCGAATTTAAGCAGATATATGATATTAAGGCTGAAGATCTTCCAACCTTAGAAAGCTAGCTAACAGAGTATAGAACCAAGCTATCTACGATGACGACTTCTCTTTGCGATGTCAGGCTTTGGAGAAGACTCAAGAAGAGCTAGTAGAGTCACAAGGTGATCCTAGTCAAAGTTCCAAGTGCTTGAAGGCTTTAAAAGCTAAAATGTCTGCCCTTTAAGAGGAGAAAAAGATGTTGAAGTCGAAGAAGGAGACTGATTTTGTTGGAATTGGATCAAGGGCTATCAAAGATTTCAAAAACTCTGCTAATTTTTAAGGCTTCATTCAAGATCACATACAGGTGGCTCATGATTATATCTTTGATGTTGAATTAAAGGAGCAGCGAGAGAATTGAGGAAGGATTCATATGAGGCTTCTTGAATGGGATTTGTGCTGTGCACCATTGAACTGGACCTGATATTGAGGGCCTATCTTCTAGCTAGGCATCTGAAGATCCCCCTTCTTATCTAGAAGGTAAAGAAGCCGATTGATTTACTTGAGCACAACACTGACGAGGAGGATAATGATACTGATACTGATACTCATACTGATAGTATTTTATTTCTGCTTGGATATAAATTTTATATTTCTTGTTAGCTTGTTTTCTTTCATACTAATAGTATTTTATTTCTGCTTGGTTATAAATTTTATATTTCTTGTTAGCTTGTTTTCTTTAAACCTTTTTGTTTACTTGATGCAACCATTTTTACTTTCTTATAGTATATGGTCTATACAACTCTTCGTCTACTTAATGTAGCCTTTACACTTTTTGATAATGTGCTTGTCTTCACGTGTTGGAATCATACTATATATCGTCAATGATACACTTTTTGAATATTATTTCATTTCTTATATTGCAGTGTAACATTAAAGTTAAATTATTGTTTGGGTTACATTGCATATGACAGCTTATAAGTGCGGCATCATTTTCAAAACGCCGTCTCACTATTTGATTCTCGCGTTTAAAGTGAGTTTTTAAAAACTGCATTTTTTATTTTCTATTAAACGTGGACCGCGGGTTTATCCCCGAGATCCACGTTCGCCCTCCAGCTTTTTCCCCTTACCCTTGCTAAACTGGGACTGACGGGAAGATTCGAAGAGCGGAGGGAAGCAAAGATGCACTGCCGCAGCGTCTCTACTGTTCCTCGTTAGGGATTCCTCTTCTTGATCGTCGTCGGAGCCAGCAACTCTACCACTGGTGCCGCTAGGGTAACGCTAGGGAGAAGAAGGGTATAAGAAGTGGACGTGGACGTCGATATGATGGATGCGAGTCTAGAGCTTCAGCAATCCAGTTGGGGCGAGGAAGATGGAGGGGGAACTTGACATTAAACTGTCTTCCTACGCCAAACTTGCGACTAGATTTTAGCACTCTTTAGGTACTCCCCTCTGCTTCGCGGATGCTAGATCTAACCACCAAGGTGGTCATGAAAATGGTATGTAGATGAATGTGATAGCTAGACTTGGGATCCAAATTTCTCTCTCTTCCATTGCTTGCTGGTTTACATCTGTAGATGTTTCACATTGTATGCTTAGTTTAGCAGTTTAGGAGATCGTTATGTTGGTGATGCATTTTTTGATTGAAATCCGCCATTCCATACCAAATTAATTTGGGTCTGGAAATAACATAATTGTATAACTTAAAAATCATTCCTAAAGCTATCAAGTGTTATTCTTCAAATAAGAAAAGTCTTCATCCGAGGAATCCTCTTAAATAAGAACGTCTTCGTAATCAGAGTTAGATTTGATAACAAATTGGAGCAACAGCTTCATCTTTCATTTGGTTCATCTGGATGTGAATATAATGAGAGTGTATTTCAACATGCAAATACAATGTGAAAGTGTTCATTATTCGATAACAAAATACTAATTGTTTTAGTAAATAATTGCATCTTAATAAGATGCAAGATAGATCTTGATTTCTCCAAGGATTTGATCTATTTGAAATATGATAAGGTTTTGAGTTAGAGATAAAGGTATTTAACCCATACCTTTGATTGTCATGGATGATGGCAATGAATGGTTAAGTGGGAAATTGAATGATGGTCTATTTGAAGGAGATAAGCTTTTGTTTGGTGAAGAGGGTGATAAAGAAAATTAATCCATAAATTCTTCATAGCTAAACAATTACAATCACATCTTCAATACATTTCTCGTAACATAGCTTCCATTTGTTATATCATTTTGATTTGGCATAGCTTTATGACTTTTGGTGATGCATTCAAACTTTACATGCTACTCATATGAAGCAAAATTTAGCCCCTTGAAAGGGTGGTGGGTGGGGCTGTCAAAATGGCTTGTTGTTCGCGAACAACTCATGTTCGGCTCGTTAAGAAACTCGTGTTCGGCTCGTTCGCTAAGTTACTGAGCCGAACACGAACGATCGTGTTCGACTCGTTTTGGCTTGAAATACTATTCATCAATTATATATATATATATATTTATTAACAAAAAATTAATTGACTATAAGGCTAGAAAGAATTATAATCAATTAAAAGTATTAATTAAGAAAATAGAATAAAAATTATTAAATTAGATTCAAATTATGTTTTAATATAAACAATAATTTTTAAATCTT
>NW_018164929.1:119202-130500 GCF_001263595.1 Phalaenopsis equestris
AGAGATGCTTGAAGCTCTATGATTAGGGTTTTCAAAAAGACTAATTGTTCGTGAACAACTCGTATTCGGCTCGCTAAGTAAATGAGCCGAACACGAACACACTTTTTGAGCTCGAAATATAAACGAGCCGAACAAGAGCTAAGCTTGGGCTCGCTCGAGTTCGGCTCGTTTACACCGCTAGTGGTGGGGAGGATTTAACCCTATCAAAATTCATGTAAGGTTTTTTTGAATCTGTTTGTTCATACAATAAAAATCTGCAAAAATCTACAAATTAACTGTTTTTCCAAACGCACAAACCAAACAGCTAAACAGTTTATCCAAAACAATGGCAAAATGATCATTTATCTAGAATCAGCTGTTTTTCAAACGCACAAACCAAACAGACAGACAAATTATCCGGATCAGCTGCTGATCAATAGATTATCAGGATTAGCAGATTGTCAGGATAAACAACTTATCTGAATAAGCTGCAGCTGCCCCAAACAAACTCTCATTCTTCACTTATGCTCATCTTCTCTTGAGTAGTTCAAATGCTAACAATTGACCAACCATGACAGACACCCTTACTAAAAAAAGACGCAGCAATAAAGGAAACCTATATTATTATGAAAATCTAAGTTTACTAAAATAATCCTACAAAATAAATTTAGCACATCCCAAGCTTCCTATGATAACATAGAAATATGTAAAGAAAATCTATGCCGGAAATAAAGACTATTTACTCATCCTAATAGATGTCTAGCAGGCAAACAAACACAAACACAATAAAACAACCTTACCTTTCTAATCCAATGACATTGAAATTTAATTGAAATTAAAATGGAGAAAATGGAGACAAAACGCGGTCAAGATGCCCATGACTTTCCATTGCCCCGAGTTGTCGCAATCTGCGATCTACTTAGTTAGAAGAGGTAGCTAGCCCAATCAGACTTGAAGATTCTTGTAAGGAACCATGTGTTGTGTCATCCAAGAACTCTTTATAGATCTGGGGTAAATTATTGTTCAAGTTGCATTTTGTTTTGTTTGTTCATTATGGGTTTACTTTAAGTTTTGTTGTCTTTTAGATTTTATGAGTTTTGTCAATTTTCTTATTTTTTTAATAAGATTGTCTTTTAATTTGATTTTATGATGACCCTGGTCATGATCCTATGATTCTATCATTTCAGGGTCATTAGTATTTTTAATCTACTTAGTTAAGAATAACCAGATGATTCATTGTTATCAGCTTTGAGTTACCTCATTCAAGGATCGCTCACAATCTTAGTTTGTTTATTTAATTAAAGTTTTACTTTAATGGCTTACATATTTTATTGGATTTTTCATTTTGGTTTAATGATTTGTTTATTTAAATTTTATTTAATTGATTTGTTTTTTTGTATATTATGGTTCTTTTTTGTATGTTTGGCTCATTGGTGAATGCTTTATTTGATTTGGAATCTACTTGAGAAAGTTATTCGTTTTTGGCCAAAGGGGTATATTTGTAAATTTGGTAATTTTGACTCAAGCCGCTTCGTTTTGGGGTGAAAATTGTTTATTATGTTTTAATATTTATTGGTGAGTAATTTGAAGTGATGAGTTAACATTTCCAATTTTATTGACTTGTTTGGTTTGGGAGTGATAATGATGTATTTGTAATTTCAAGGGAAAGTAACAACAATCCCAAGTTCACCATTAAATACTTTTGGATTTTAATGTTTGATTGTTCATTAATAGCTTCAAGTCAAGTTTATCAAATTTTAAGTTTGTGAGATTTACCTTAAGGGTTGGAAAGCCATTAAGGCATATTTATAATTTCGGGAAAGTTACAAATGTGCCTTTACTCACTTTTAAATCAATAAAGTTTTATTATATTTTTGTTGTTTTATTGGTTAGTAATTTTTTTAAGTGCAAATTTTATAGGTTTTAATCCCTATGTGTTCAAATTAAAAGTTTGGGAAAGGGGAGAGACATATTTGTAATTTTGGGAAGGTTATAAATGTGACATTTCCTACCCTTTTTAATTATGGACTCTACTATATCTTGATTGTTTCATACGTTATTAATGAATTAAAATTAAGTTTTAAAGAATTTAAAGTTTCAAAGTGTTCAAATAGCTTTTAAGGTTGAATTTGTGATTTTTCAATTTTACTAAATTTTGGTGATGATTTGACTTGTTAAATTTACTAAATTCTTTTTGAAGTGTTTAAATGTTAAGTTGATCATTTGTCATTAATTAGGGTTGTCAACATTTCATAAGGTCTGATTTTCTACATTTTGCATAATTACAATTTTATCTTTATGTGTGATTTTGGTTTTTAAGCAAGGTTTCACATTGATCACTTCATTTCATTAAATTGGTGGGTTAAGTTATTAAAATTTGAAGATGTAATTCTCTGATTTGATTAAGGTTTGGAGGTGAGGTAAAGGGTTAAAAGTGTAAATTCCTAATTTATAAATATACCCACACTTGAATTTTAAGTGATATTTGAATTTCAGGGAATGAAACAATGATTTTAATTCATAGGCTTATTGTTTTAATTATCCTATTTAATTTCCCATTGGTTTCTTTTTTTTATTTGTATTTTAATTTTAATTTTAATTTTTATTTTGTCAGTTAATGTTATTTTCTTAGAAAATTATAATTTTTAGGTCGAATGGTGGTATCTGACCTTAGGAAAACTACGAGAAGTTCCTATAGTTAAGAGGATTCACATATTCATTTTTTTAATTAATTTTTATTTATATTTAAAATTTAATGATTTTTTATGATTTAATGGTTATAATTAGTCTCTAAATTAATTATGAATCATTTTACCTTGGTTGTATTTTTCCTTAATTCACTGTGTATTGCCGAGTTCAGTGAAATTTACTTTGCATTTTTGTGATATTTCCTTAATTAGTTATGAATTTTTAAAGTACAATTGATTTTTCAAGATTTATTTAATTCAGAAAATCCAAGATTTTTCTATTTAAAACCACAGGCTAAGCTCGCGCAGACTAATTCCTCGGCATCTCCGAATGTCATCACGACACAATCTGGATTACTTCCCTTTCAACGCAGGATGTCGAGATGGCTTTATCTGGTTCCCTGCCCCAATCTACCGCTCACTTATTATAATCGTGACCGTTCGTTTTAAAATACACAAAATAGACAATATTCGTTCATCATCCCCACGAGAACTATGAACGGACACCGTCCATACTCAAGGGCTTGATCGAAACGATCCTATGTGCTAACATAAGATCCTACACATCCAAAACGACCATCTAACCCTAGAGCTAACTTGTAAATAGCTAGAACACAATGGATTGATAATTTCTTACACAAATGGCTAAATCCTAGGGCTTTAATGGAAGTTTTGAGTCATACCCTAGCCCAATAGGTGAGGCCTTAATTAGATTTGTCAGAAAGGATTGCCTTGAGCTCGAGCGGAGGTTGTCTCTTTGTGTGAACTTGACCAAAGGGTGGCTCAGTTCAATGAAGGAAAGTGTTAGAGAGCTCGGGAATTGGGGAATTTTGATTGAGGAAGTGTTTTTTTAAGGCTTGAGAAAGTTAATGAAGCATATAATTAGAAATTTTGATGAGTTTGATGAGGAGTCAAGTTTTGTCATGGTGCAGCTCTGAGAAATTGATTGGATTCGATGAAGGGAAGGCCTAAGAAATGTTGGGATTCAATGAATGTAAATGTTTACCCAAGAAATGAGGAATATTCTTGTAGTTGAGCTTTCTTGGATTGGGGTCTTTAATAGTTATGGGAGAGCTTATGGAACTTTCAAAATAATGGGGAATGGGTCAGGAGGTCTTGCTAGGGGTTTAGGGAGTGGTTTGGTAGAGCACTTGCAAGTCAAATGGGGATTATTCTTTCCTTTGAATTTTCAATTAAAGGCTTCCATTAGTGGAGCTCAGAGAGGAATGGGGCCTTTGGGAGCTGACCTTTTAGTCTTTGGAGAAGGACCAAAGGGTTGATTTTGGATGGCTAGTTTTTGGCCCCGTGATTTTTGGATTTGGTTGGTCCCTTGTTTTGGACTTCGTGTCTTGGTCACTTGGGTTTTAGGTTGGATTTGACTCATGTGGGGTGTCTTTGCATGAGTTTAGGTGGCTTAAGTTATGTGTTTAATATGAGGCTTGAATTTGGGATTTAACTTTAGGTAGCTTGGATGTGACTTATCATGAGGAGTTAGTGGCTTAACCCTTGGTTTGGCTTTTAGCTTTTTATGAGGAGCTAATTGCTTTGTATTTGGCTCATTGTCGGCTTAGCATGGTTTGGGCTCAAATTTAGGTTGGGTTAGATTTGGATTTTAAAGTATAGGTTTGAAATTTGAATTTGGGCTTGGTTTTGGTTTGGTGATTGGATGGGGTGAGCTTAGAATTTCAGTGAATGTGTAAGGTGAATCTTAAAGTTGATTTTGATTTTAATGTAACGTAATTTTGGTTTTGTTAATTAAATTATCATGATTGAATTATGTTTGGTTTTGATTGTTTTGTTTTTGGTGATATTTGTTTATGTTTAATTTTGATTATTTTAGGTTTTATGATTTCTTTGATAAACTTGAGTACATTTGATTATAACTTTGAATTTGATTTTAGATTGACTTAATGGTTTTTATTTAAGTTTGATTTTCTATGGGTTTCATTCCATGGATTCAAGAATTTAATTTTAGGTTAATTTTAATTTTACTTTGGATTTTAATTTGAAAATTTTTAGTGAGTTCTGATTTTAACATGATTGATTTTTCACTTAATTTTACTTTTTATGTTTTTGTTAAGTTTGCTTTTTAATTGGTGATTTTGTGATTTCATTTAGTTTTAATCTTATTTGATTTTGATGATTTAAACTTTTGATTTTGTTTGATTATTTGAATTTTCTTTAATTTGATTTCTTTTTCATGATTTTAATTTTATTATTTTTGCTTTGATTTTAATTTTTGTAATTTTTAGTTAGGTTTCAATTTTAAAATTTTTTTAATGAGCTTGTTTTAATTTTGATCTTTACTTTGGTTAATTTGATTTTTAGAATTTTGATGATTTTTTTTTATGTTTGATTTAATTTAGGTGATTTTTTTATTTTGATTTTAAATTTTAATTTTTGATCAATTTGATTATTCAATTAGTGATTTTTAATTTTATTTTTCTTTCTATTAAAGGATGAAATCTTTCTTAGTTCAGGATTGGCTTTGTATCTAATATGCTCTTTATGAACCATAGAAAGAGCAATCTAAGGAGTCGTGAAGGAGAGGTGCCAAGTGGCCCCAAATGAGAGACCAAAAGAAGACTTGAGTCTCTAGGGTCAAAGGGCAGTTTAAGACATTTCCAAGTCTATGTGAAGTCAACTGAAGCTTCAATGACTTAACTCTATTCATCTCTACCAAATGTTAATGATTTAATGTCAAACATATGAAACTGTAAGGAGTGAAGAGATGCTTGAAGCTCTATATGGAAGCCTTAAGGCTAATCCTCAGCTTTATAGAGAGGAAGAACATGATAGATCTCATGCAAAAATGAGGTCAGCATCTAACAATGATGGTAGACACGTCCTAAGCTGTTTGGCTAAAAAAAGTTTAGCAGTGTTTACTGATTATGGATAAACTCGAATGAAATCCACTAAGAATATTAGACCCATCCTAAATTGTTTTCCATAAAATGTTTGACGACATTAACATGTTATTTGAAGAAATACTATGCAACATGATGCCGTCAAAAGTTAAACATTAAAAATAAAGTGTCACTCTTTTGGAATGCGGGTGTTATGAATGTCTGTAACTGGGTGCCGATTTGAGGAAAACTGAATTAATAAGAAATGAAAAAATAACATGCATAATTTTCAAATAAATAAAAACTGTGGTTGAAATCTATCTTTTAGAGTTTAGGATTGTTTCCTAAATTCTGATCCACTCTCTTAAACTATGACGAAAATATAAATAAGGCAAAATAAAGTTTCTTAAATAAATAAATTAGAGTTTAAAAACTTTATAAATGACATTCTGATAGTCTTTTGCAGGAAGATGTCAGGCAGATAGTTGGTGTTTAGCATCTGAAATGACATCAATATTACAATGGACAAAGCGTTCACTTTGACCTCAACATTGAGCAAGTTGAGCTGCTTTGCAAAGGACCATTGTTGAAAATAGTCATCCAGATGAAGTTTGAGGAAGAAACTCTATTCTGGGGTTCATAAGCGAAGGAGAAAAGATTGCAGAGAAAACTAGAAAAAAGTCAATGAAGAGAAAGTCACACCCCATTATGAGAGTGGGGCATCTAAGGTCAAGTCCGTAATCATTAACGCTATAGGAGAGCTAGTCAACACTTCTACTGATAGCCAATTAGAAAGATTAAGGACAAGATTAACAATAACTCAACAGAGGAATAGAAATTAATGTGTCAAGAAAGCAAAAGAGGAATAACAATACAACATGCCGTCCAAAGAAGCAGCGCAGATATCTCAGAATATCAGTAATCAGAGGACACACTGGTAGACGTCTATCCCAGTTTTTAAGTAGAAAGATTCATCCCAAGAGACGAAGAAGAAAGGATTGAAAGGGAAATTTTTGTTATTGAACAGTATGTGCTACAGTTTGTTACATCGAGGCAGATTATCTCAGAGAAAGAGTTGGAGTGTTTTCAGAAGTGCAAAGACAGAACTTCAAGCATTTTTCAGCTAGTTGATGATTGCTACATTAACATCCTTGAAGGTTTAGAACTTCATACCAATGTTTTTTCAGACATTGAGCAAGATGAAATTGTTAGATGTGTCTTCAAGTTACATGATCAAGGAAGGTTTATCTACTTGACAAGAAGAACCTATTCAAAGCTGAGAAAGTGGGTGAAGGGAAAAGATAGGATCACCATCTAATGTGGTTTCTATTTTAACTTCACCACCGAAAAAGAGAATAATTGATACCTGATCCTAATCTAAGTGCAGCGGTTTCACGCAAGTGTACGTGTCGTATCAGTAATATCAAATTTTGGGTTTAGAATATCAATCATATAGGGAGCGAGGGAATTAGACTTAAGAAAAGTTCTAGCCTACTGGGTTTAGTTCTTAATCTGGATTTGACATGAAGTAAAGGTTCTACAAACTACTTCTACCGAGTTGCAATCTAGTTTAAATGTCAACTCTTATGGAAATTTTATATATCCTAATTGATTTGTTGATTATCAAGTTTTAAAGCTGCCTTCCCTTGCAATGATTTAAGTGGTAGTGTAGAAAATGTAAAGTGTCAATTACGAATATGGCTAGTAAAAAATAGAATCAATTCTCTTCTTTAATCTCTCCCAAGTGCATAAAAATATTTTCTTAAATTTGTTTTAATTCCTTAAACCCCAATTTGAACCAATGAAAGACTACATCCCTAATATTTGCATCTCCCTATAAAGTTGCACCATACTCTATAGATAAATGTGAATAACCTAATTGTTCTATCATAGCTCTCCCGAGTCATTATGGATCACTACACATTTTAACTAATCACTTTTCCATAATGAAAAGTAAATGAAATTTAGGAAGTTATCCATCACATTCAAGATTAAAAACCAATTTTTGAAACACTTTACACTCCTATACAACCTAACCAACCATTACAAGGAAAAATAAAATAGATATGCTTAGAAAATATGAAGAACACACCACAATGCATCATTTGAAACAAAAAAAAAATTCACTAACTTTCACTAACAATTGTGTTTACAGAAATACAATAAGATAATTCACTAACAATTGTGTTTACAAAAATACAATAAGATAAAACACAAACATTACTTAAGTTTCTTTTTTCTCTCCTTACAAATTTCTGAGAATGCTCCTCCAAGGATTTTATGCTCCCTTGCAGGTATTATGAACACTCATAATTCAAATCAAATTCCTCACCAAATGCTCAAGGAAACATATCTTATTCCTTCCTACAACAAACCATTCTTTCTTCTTCACCAAAAGACTCAATCTTCTTCCCCAAAGAGCTCTTTCTTCGGGTTGAATAACTTCCCACATTGTGTAGAAGAACTGCTGAAAACAGTCCAGGCAGTTTCTGTATGGGCGCCTAGGCTTCCAAAAAAAATCGACGCCAAGGCGCTAGTGAACTGGCGCCTAGGCGCCAATTAAGTGCCAACTTCTCGGGTTCCCAGGTCTAGGACTGGCGTCTAGGCGCCCAGGAAATCTGGCGCTAAGGCGCTGGTGAATTGTGCCCTCCTTAGCTCCAAATTACCTCCACTTTGCTCTATTTCTTCTCTACTTTGCTCCACTTTTATAACTTGTTGTACCTGCAAGAAAAATAAAAAAAAAGTCTTTCGTTAAAGTGCAATTTCATCCATAAAAATGTGTAATATATAAACGAATTCAAACATTTTTTTCTACACATCAAAATTTTACTTGTCTTTAAAAACACTACAATATTAATACCAATTTTATTTAATTTGAGGGAGTGGGTTTCATTTAAATTATCAACAAGTTGGCTTCAAGAAATCTATAATGTAAGATTATGATAACTCTAGTAAACAAGTTTAAACCTAGGGTGTAAAAAACCTTGCATCTAACTAAGAAAACCTGATTTCTTGCTAAATATGATATCTTAGATAGCAGAAAAATAGAATTGAAGCACTCTTTTTAAAAAGATTTACTAATACTTCTCAAATAGTAGGAAGCTTAAGGGTATAGTGAAGCTTTAAATTTAAAAAGACTCTAGTGAATCCAATTTTTTATAAGTCTTATCCTCAAGCTTCTCCTCATTTTATATTTCCTTTTTTTCTTTTTCTTGCGTTAGGATGTAAATTTCAATCCTTAGCATATTTTATGAGAATTAGTATATCTGGATAAGTCTTTTAATGGTTTTGAATTCCACTATCATCTCTCTAAAATAAAACTCACCATTCTTTTTCAAAAGTTAAGAAGTATAAGTTGACGATATGATTTTGTAGAGGCTCAATTTTTGTTAAGTATATATCTAAATATATCTAATTTAACAAATGCACGACTCTTTTCAAAAAATAAGTAGTCAAATCATGTTCTACCTATTGAACTACAAATTAACTTTCTAGTCTCATTTACATAGAATTAATATAAAGAGACTATGTCTTTCATATCCCCAACATCATGATAATTTCAAATTTTACCCCAAATTCCTCAAATTTGCTAAAACATATCAATTCAAATACAGTTTATTGAGGACAAATAGATTTAAGATTTTAAAAGACTTTTTTGCCCCCAAACTTAATTTTTATGATATTAAGCAATTTAAAACATGGGTACAAACAAGGAGAAAAAAGATCAGAAATATTTCCTACTATATGTGTCTCAAAATAAGAAACAGATATATATAGAACAAACATACATGCAGTAGCAAGTAGAACAATGCTAAACAGGATTGAAATGAAATTACACCAGAGAAAGTCTAAATATTACAACAGGTAACTAAGAAAATAAGTCCGTAAAAAATAAACATAGAATAATTAAGAGAGTCTAGTAGCAGCAGCAACACAAAATAAATAAAGACCGGTACAACCACATAACAACAAATAAACATACTAGCCATAATGTTCACAATAAGATAAATATAACTACTTATAATCGTTGTCGTCATCCTCTTCTTCTTCCTCCTCATCATTTTCTTCTTTAGTCTCATCCTCTTCCATTGATTGGCTGTGCTCATATACCTGATAAGATGGGCTTATTGGGAACTCCTCCGAGTTGTCCCCACTGATCCACTGATTCCTTGTGTACATTTCTAGTCGAGCTACGTCAAAACTGGCGACGTGATCATATTGGCATTTATTGTGCCAATTTAAATGCACCAATTGGTCAGTAATATCATAGACTTTAGTTTGAATAATAGTGATGTCAATCTTGACCGTCTTCAATCTCTCGGACATAGAGGCTATGCTAGTGGAGGGACAAGGTTGGGAATAAAAAGTAGAAGGCTGAGAAGAGGAAGAAGGCTGAGAAGAACTCACTTCATGCTCAAAAGTTGCATGCTTAATATATAAGTTAACATTGGCGTTGAAAATGAGTTTCAATATATGTAGCAGCTCCTCGCATCCCTGAAAAGTAACACTTGACTACTGACAAAGGGCAAAAATTATGGAAGGATGTCCTATCACTAAAGTGGATCCTCCCTTTGTAGCATTGATTATGGAATGATAGATCAGAGCTCCAATATCTATAGATTTTATAGTCTGGATGTAATAGTTGAGTGTAGCTCTCACTCTCGTAACCTCACTCAAATTGAAGGGTAGGAGCTTGGTCGAAATGAAGTAGTGTCAAGCTTTCTAAGTTGCATTTAGTTTAGATGAAGAAAAGTTCACCTCATGGTCAGTCCTCATCTTCCAAATCCCTCCTTCATTGGTCAAGAATCTGATGATCTTATCTAACTCAGAATCAATAGGGGCGAAGCTTGAGTAGAAACTCCCAGGAACATCTCCCAACAAAAACAGTGCATTAATTCATGAAGGGGAGATATACACCTGCTTCTACCTCACAAATACCAAATCATCAGAGGCCTCAAGGAGGTTGGCATAGAACTCCACAAAACATCATTTGAAATAAGAAAATCCACTAACAATTGTGTTTACAGAAATACACTAAATAAATTGCACAATACTTAGCTTTTTCCCTCCTTACTAAGCTCTGAGAATGCTCCTCCAAGGATTTTCTGCTCCCTTGCTGCTATTCTGAACACTCTCCTTACAATTCAACGCAAATTCCTCACCAAATGCTCAAGGAAAACTATCATATTCCTTCCTACAACAAACCCTTCCTTATTCTTCACAAAAAACTCCTCCTTCTTCCCTAAAGAGCTCTTTTATTGGGCTGAATAACTCCCCTCATCATGTGGAGGAACTGTTGAAAACTGTCCAAGAAGTTTCTGGCAACTAGGCGCCAGTCTCTTTGACTGCCTAATCTGGTACGGGTGCGTAGGCGCCAGACAAATTCGGCGCCAAGGCAATACTGAACTGGAGCCTAGGCACCCACTAAGTGCTAGCTGATACACCTAAATAATATAGTGTTTTTAGACACATTTTTTTACCTAGTTTTGCGATATTGTGTTTTAATGGAAGGTATTTATGTGTTTTTCTTTCAGGTATAAATAAAAAGATAAAAAATGCTAAAAGAAGTGAAAAAGGATCAAATTTGGAGCAAAGATTTGAAAATTGTGCGAAAGTGTTGAAAATTATGCTAAAGTGCTTTGGCGCCTATGCGCCAGATCTGACGCTTAAGCGCCGATGAAACAGAGAAGGCTGCGCCTAAGCGCTAGAGGCCCCGTGCTTAAGTGCCAGAGGCAGTTATGTGATGGTTTACTTCATTTTACCAAATTTTGAAGGGACATTTGAGG
>NW_018164929.1:130629-137536 GCF_001263595.1 Phalaenopsis equestris
ATCGAATTGGGACACATTTTTCTCTTGAAGATTGACATCTCTTGGAGATTTGTAAAAGAAGGAAGTTGAGACTTTTTGAAGTATGCTTGAAAGTTCTAAAAAGTGTTAGAAAGTGGGAGTTTTGAGAGATAGTTTGGAGAGATTTTCAGGCACCACAAATTTACTTTATCCTTTTTCTTTTTAGTTTTAGTTTGAGAGTCAAGAGTGTTGTAAAAGATAAGAGATTCAAAGGAACTTCTGTGGAGAGTATTGATCTTTAATGTTGAAAGAAGTTGTGATGATTTAAATCCACGCACTTCATTTATTTCTTGATTTGACCTATCTAGATGTTAAATTTTTTTGTGAGAACATGTAAGAACCGGGATGGTATTGTCTCATTCAACAATTGAAAATAATCACATGAGGTTTTATGAATGAGAATGTAATTCATATGATTTAGTGCAAATAAATAGGAAAATAATCTTTGAAGAGTGTAGAGTTAGAGGACTTTAAAGTGACAGGTTAAAGCCCCCAACTTGGTTTATTATTGTAGGATTTGACACGAGATGTTAGCCCCCAGGTGGAGGGAATCGATGGTACTTTAGAGTGAGAGCTAGTATCTTCCTTACTTAGCCGGACTTCAGAATTATTCAAACTTTAAATTAGCTAATGTTCTTTATAGCATCTCTAGTAAGAGTAAATAATATTATTGCTCTTATTTAGCACAACACAATTGCATATTTTCAGAACATAATTCCTATACTTATTATTGACTCATGATAAAGAGAAATATATTTTTATATCAAGTACTTTTCTTTACATAAACTCAAGTTATCTTTAGAAGTTTTATTGTTTTATCAAAATATCAAAAATACCAAAAAGAATTGAATTTTACCTACTATAAAAATATCTATAGTTTAAGTAATTGTATTTTTAAAATAGAAGGTTTGTTGATAAATAGTGTGTCGGCGCTATTTTGGTTTGGGGAGTTGCCTATAAGAAGCTATCGGTTACCGGAATCGAAATCCCGTCGGCCGCTTCGGAAGAACATTTTAAGATTTAAGTTTAGAAAAATATGAAATCAAACTGACCTCATATTTTTTGTAGTTTAAATGAAAGAACATTATACCTCAAATACATTATACCTCAAATCTATACCTCAAACCATGTATCTATCATGGAGGATAAACACAAGACTTGAGGGTGAGACTCGATCAAATAAACTAAGAAATGTATGACGTCCGTATGGTCTGCGAAACCATTTTATTTGCCGATAATTTCCCCTATTTAATATGAAGAATTAAATAGAGTTTATATTAAGCTGGGTTCGGAAAAAGTTTCCTATAAGAGCAAACCCCTATAGTTAATTACATCCTAAATGACCAAAGCACCTAAGAAAACTTTCGATAAAAATCAAAAAATATTATCTTCAAGGATTTCAAAAGGATGGGACTTTTTCAACGAAATCAGACAAAGATGTGTGAAAAAGGGAATGATTCAAATTTGGAACATTTTATTTTTTGGAATCCAAAGGAGGAAGAACTAGGGGATGTCATGGATCCGGAGGAGAACCTCGGTGACTTCCGGTGACTTCACAGTCTATCCTATTATTTGGCTTAAGTTTTGAGTAGAAATTTATTTGAGTGTTTCATCCTACCAATTTTATTTGTTGGGGCTTACATTAGTGTGAAATGATCGTACAAATAGTTTGGAAGATGTGAGGATTTAGGTCGTGACAAACAACATCCTCAGAATCCTAAGACGAGTTAGGGCTTAGATTGTACAACAGAGCTATACAAAGGTCTAAAGATAAGGTAAGGATTTATGTTAAATAAGTAGACAACCTTAAAATTATATAGCTTGGTTGTTTAATTCTAAGGAAGGAAATTGGTTTAGCTGAGGAAGACATGTTTTGCTATTGAAGATGGTCGCGTTGCCCACAATGCTAGCTCCAAGATCCTTGTCGTGACGAGTTTAAGTTTTCTAGGGTGTCCAGTTATGATGTCAAATCAGGTGGCTCTATGGTTGTAGTTTTTTTAAATTTTATGGGGGATGTTAAAGTTGATTAGAGCGACACTAGTTCGGATCTCACGGTTCCCTCGTTCTGGCACCACTATTTTCTATTGGATTCACTTCGTTCAAATGAATTTATTAAACTCAACTTAATGAGTTCCATAATTTCATTTAAACTATGGGAAGTCTCGTTAGCAACCATAGGTTACCTCCTCCGAGGGATTCCCGATCATCCGATAGAGACGTCTTAATTTAGTTGCAATTGTTGTTTTGTGATGTTTGTGATTAAATTTTGAGTTGTCTTATGTTTTAAATGTTGTGGCGGTAAATTTTATCTTGGTTGATTTTATTTTTTGTTTTTGTTTTGGTTTTGCAGCTATCCTGACAGTTTTAGTTTTCATGCAGGGTGACATCATTTTTTAGCATGCAAGTTTGTGTTAACATCAAAAGTACAATATGAAAGTACAAGAAAGATGACGCTGTAAACTGTAAAAGCGTACCTAGCGAGCCTTCTCGTTTCATCCAGTTATGATGTCAAATCAGGTGGCCTTATGGTTGTAGTTCTTTAAATTTTATGGTGGATGTTATTTTTACCTAGGTCACTACTAAGTCCTTAAGGTTTTGGTGGATATCTTAGTTATTTTTAAAAGAGATTAAAATTTTAAGTGATGATGATTCATTTTTTAAAACTTTTGAAAATCATTCGAACCTCAAATAGGGGCATTAAATTAGTGAGTTATTAACACCCAAAACTATACCCCTAAGTTTAGGATCATTTGGTTGATTAGACTTCCAAATTTTAATATTTTTAAAGAAATTACAAATTTATCCTTTAATTAACAAAAGTAAGATTGGTTTCTATCAATTAATCCCCTTGTATTTCAATCATCCAAATAAGTTAGTTGAAATCAGTGGTTACCCTTTTCCCTCTTTGAATTAAGCCTAAATGTTTAATTAAGGCTAAATTTTCAAAATTACATTTTTCCCCCTGAGGCTCTATCACTTCATAATTTATTAAATTTAATATAAATGACTTTAGAATTTTCATCCCACCTCACTTATGGGTCAATCAAGACATCAGAAGAGAAACTGTGATTTTTCAAAATTTAATTTAATTTACATAATAATTTTTATGCAAAAATAGGATTTTTGAAAGAAAATTCCATAACTTGACTAAGACAAACACTTGACCAAGACAAAGCCTAATCCCTTGCAATTTCTACTAGAGGTAGAATTAGACCAGAGAAGCATTGGGACAAAATTTCATGATTTATTAAATTATATTTGAATTTTAAGAATTATTTTAAGTTCTAGAGTATTTATTAATTATGAAATATTTTAAGTGTGGAAAATTAAGTTTTATATTTTTCAAAAATCTCCCTAAGTTCAAAGAACCTAGAGAAGTAAATTTTACATTTTTTTGATTTTTCTTTGATTTATTGAAATTATTTTGATGAAAATCCACTTTTAGCCTTTAAAAATTATTTTAAACTTTAAAATTCAATATCTTCACTTAGAAAATGAAGAAAAATATTCCAATTATTCCTAAGTGCTTAGGAAAAAAATTAGAACATTTTCATGAATTTTATTATTTTTGTGATTTTTATCATTTTTAATTATCTAAAATATTTGAGAATAGACTAAAAATGAAGTTTTTATTTTAAACACTATTTTATTTTTATAAAATCCCTCTGATCACAAAGAACTCCAAAAACTCATTTTTATAATTTTTTTTATAATTAAATGAGCTTCAAATATTTTGAAATTTCTATGGGGAGTTCTCTAAAGTTTAGAACACAGTGGAGATTAAAAATCCCCAAATGTTTTGAAATTTTTATGAGGAGTTCTCTGAACTTTGAATCTTAGTGGAGATTAAAAATCAAGTCATTTAGATGTTTGTGTTACCCAAAATTAATTTTAAAATTAATTTTCTTTGTATTTTAGGGTTGGTTGAGATTTAAGTGTGTTCTTAATGACTTGGCCCATGAAAAATCCATGAAATATTTTCCAAAAGGTTTTCTAGTCATAACAAACCTTCCAAAATTTTTTTAGAATTTTCTAAGCAACATGCTAATTATTACGATTAATTTATGCAAATAATAAACATAAACATGAAAAATATGGATCTCTATCTAGAGGGACGGAGACAACAACATGCTAAAATTTCAAGTCATGGTGAAAAGTCTACATGCATGGAGAATTAAAAGACTCAAAATCATATTTAATTAATTAAAAATCAAATATGCATCAAATGGACTTGAAATTAACTTCACATTGTTCTCCTCTGTTCACTGAGCAAGAGGGTTTTTTATTTTATTTTTGCATTTACTGAGCACTATGATATTTTTATTTTATTTTTATGATTTTTCTACATCAAAATATGTATTTTTGAAGTTAGGGAGCATTTTCTTAATTATTTAAATTCCTATTTATCTATTTAAACGCGCGGCACCATGTCAACCTACGGCGGCTCCGAAACTCCACGCGACGGGCTCCTAATGACTCCTATTTGACACTGCCATCCACCTCAGTGGTGACGACGCCCGCGGTTTGCGTAAGGATGCGCTGTCTGGCTTGATCTCATCCGTTAATGAGATAAACACGCGATCAAACGGCTCTCCATCATCGTCCCCAATTACCTAGCCCGATAATCATCTATCTTTAAGGCTTGATATCTCCCTCATTTCTCAACCAAATTGAATGAATTTTTTTTTTAAATGCTTGTCTAGACTAGAGGAACATATCTATCATGTTAAGATGACGTGAAATTAAGTCTAGGAAAATGGAGAATCGAAATAGGCTCGGGAAGAGAGGGAGATCAATACCTTAGTTCAATACCTTTGCTCTGAGAAGGGAAGCTTCATTCAGAGGTGCTTGACACGTTCGTTGGAGTTCAAGAAGGCTAGTGATTGAGTCTCTTGCTGTGGTGAAAGGTCTAGGTATGAATACTACCAAGCTCGATTTCAGGTGTTGGTCCAGAGCTATGCTAGGGCCTTTATGGAAGGGAGATTTGATGGGGCTTCTTCTTCTTTCACTGTTTATGGAAGGGAGATTTGATGGGGCTTATTCTTCTTTCACTGTGGTGAAGGTGTGGATAAGTTTAATTTGAGTTTTGTGGACTGTGAAGGTGTATTGAGCTCTGCCCTGATTTTAGGCAGAAGTTTGAGCTCAAAATTGAGCTTCCATAGTGGGAATCCGTGGGGGAAAGTGGTTGGCTTTAGCTGAGGAGGTCTTAAAGATTCTCTGTGAGCAATTTGGAGGGCTCTCTCTGAGAAAATTTCAACTCTCCTTCCATGGCCGTGGAGGGGAGCTTTTTATAAAAATGGCTTAAAGCTTGCTGTCATGGCCAATTAGGGGGTGAAAAGTGATGCTTAGGTGGAGGGCAGAGAGACTCTAACATTTGATTTGGATGAGGTGGCCTCTATGTTTTAAATGGGTTTTGATTCCATGGGGGTGGCTCACGACTTTGGTGTTTTCTGGCCACTAGGCCGGCCGGCCAGGCGGGGGGAGGGGGCGAGGGGGGAAGGAGAGCGAGGGGGAGAGGGCACAGCAAATAGAGTTAATGAGTTGAGGTTTAGTTTTGGCAAAAATATCCAAGGCTTAAGGGAATATGAAATCAAAATCCCTTGATTTAGGGGACCTTTGGTCCATGGCTTAGCTTAGGTGGTTTTATGGGGTTTAGCTTAGTCACTAGGGTCCAACTAATGCTGTGAAGTCATTAATTTGGTGACTTTGGGGTGGTTAGGCTAATTTTAGTGCATGGGTCCAATGTGGGTTCAAATGACCAAAACATGGGTTTGGGTTAGTCTAGCCATGTCAATTTACCCAGTTAATTGATGCATTTGATGTAGGTGATTGTAATGAACAATTTTGGTGAAGGATTGAAAGGATTTTGAGTTCAATTGGGGGGTCAATTTGGAGGATTTTTTAAATTTGGTCAATTTGGGCATAAATTTGGTCAATAGGTTTTTGAGATTTTGGTCAATTTGGGCTTGTTGGACTAGACTTGGGCTTAGGTTGATCTAGGATTGGAATTTGGCTCAATTTAATGGTCCAAATGATCAAGATAGATTCTATTAAGATTTCTCATGAATGAATGGCATGAAGGAATGGAATGAAAATTTTGGGGCGAAGGCAATCAATTTGGTGAAATTTGGAGGCATAGCCAACTTGGGGCAAAATTTGGGGCTTTTGACCAAAGTTGAAATTAAATGAAAAGTTGAAATTAAATGAAATTGAAATTAAATGAAATAGAGGCTTCACCAAGACCAATTAAAGGTCAATTATGTTGTTTAGGAATGTTATGAAGAGTTTAGGGTCCAAATTGAGACCAATGGAATAGGCCATGGGGTTCAATTTGATGGAACCAAGTCATAATGCCAAAATTGGGGGTTATTCTTTAGGTCAGAATTGGGCTCAAATTATGGGTCAATTGAGCTTGGATTTGGTTTTTATTGGTCATATGAAAGGTTAAGTTGGGTTTAGTATTGAAATTGGGGGAGATTAGGACCAATTTGATGGACATTTGAAGTGGATATGGCGAAATTGGGCCTTTAAAGGCAATTTAGGGGTTTTGGTCAAAGATGGTCAAATTAGCCAAATTGGATTATGTGGTAGTTGAGAAAAGTCAAATTGGGAATATTTGGAGTATTTTTGAAAATTTTGAGATTTTTTGGAATTTTTGGAATTTTGGGCTAAGGAGGGGTATTTTGGTAATTTGACAATTTTTGGTAATTTTGGGTAATTTGGATGTTTTCAAAAGGTTTGAAATGATTTTTGAATAAATTTGGGTATTTTGGGTAAATTTAGGAATTTTGGCCAAATTTAGGGTTTCAATGGTACTTAGGTAATTTGGGGGAGTTTAGGGGCAAAAGGCTAAGTTGGGTATTTTGGTAGAGTTGGGGTGCCAACCACC
>NW_018164929.1:137546-165048 GCF_001263595.1 Phalaenopsis equestris
AAGGAAGCCCCATTTTGGGTCCTCTACATAGTGGTCTTAGCTAAACCATAGCCCTAGGGCTAGTAGATTTAGGGGACCATCTACATGAGTATCCCAAAAGATCAAGGGATCTAAGTTAGAAATTTGAGCTCAGGGTCATGAGTGAATGTGGGTGTAGATAAGTTTGGTGAGTTCCTTAGCTTTAGACCAACACCCAAGGTCAACCCTAAGGTCCAACAGTCCTATGGGAACTCTCCTTGAGCTCCCTCATAATGACCCCACCTACTAAGTGCTAAAGGTTAGGTCAAGTGCTTTTCTTTTTCATAAACTCAAGTTATCTTTAGAAGTTTTATTATTTTGTCAAAATATCAAAAATACCAAAAAGAATTTAATTTCGCCAACTGTGAAAATAACTATAGTTGAAATATGTCTTTATAAAATACAAAAGTGAGGTCAACATAGTGCATATTGCTTATTTTTCCTGTGGGTTCGATATTCATGTCTTAATCAAAAAGTCCTATATTACTTGATTACAATACGTATACTTGCATAGTATATATATATATATTAAAAAGTTAAATTCTTATTTTCTCTAGGATCAAGTTTTTGGTTATGTTGCAAAATAAGGAAACATAAGTGAAAAATATCATCAAATAAATTGTTATACTATGCACATAAACAGTAAGTCGGGATCAAGTTTTTGGCGCCGTTGCCGAGGAAGATTTCAAAAATTTATTGAAAGCAAATTTCTACCTTAGAAAGTCTTATTTAAACTTTAAAAGTTATTGTAGAAATATCTTATTGTAGTATTTTATTTTGTGTGTTTTTTGTTATTTATTTTTATTTTTATGTTAGTGTATGCGTAGTTCAGGTTATGAAGAACTAGTGCCATATGATTCTGAATTAGAGAGAACTGTTACAAAAAATCAGAAGAAGCAAAAAAAATAATTTTTTTTGAGAAATCTAAAAAAATTACAGAAATGACAAACCAAAATGATCAAAATGTTGAAATTCATCAAGAATTTAGACATTTACGAGATTATGCCAACCATACGGTAGATGAACTTCATTGTAGTATCGGTAGATGAACATTGTAGTATTCAAAAATCTACTGTAGTTGCTAATTTATTTGAACTTAAACCTGTTATTATCCAAATGATATAAAAGAATCAGTTTGTCAGTTTGGGGACTGAAGATCCAAATTTACCTCTTGCCAATTTTTTAGAATTGTGCGCTACATATAAATATGATGGTGTATCAAATGATGTCATAAGACTTAGGTTATTTCCTTTCTCACTGATGGATAAAGCTAAGATGTAGTTGAATTAGTTAGCACCTAGATCTATCAGAACTTGGGGTGATTTAGCACAAATATTTCTTGCTAAATATTTTCCACCATAAAAAACTGCAAAGCTTAGAAATGATTTTATAACTTTTAATCTGTTTGAAGGGGAATCTATTTATGAAGGATGAGAACGATTTAAAGAACTCTTAAGAGTGTGTCCACACCATGCTATACCAGATTGATTAATAATTCAAACTCTTTATAATGAATTAGTTGAATCTCCTAAATCTATTATCAATGCCGTTGCTGGTGGTTCGTTGATGTCAAAACTATTTCATGACACTTATGCTTTAATTGAAGAAGTGACTACCAATAATTTTCAATGGCCTTCTGAGAGGGTAAATCCTACGAAAGTAGCCAATATTCATGAATCTGATGCATTTACTATGTTAGCAAATCAAGTTGTTGCAATTTCAAGAAAGTTAGACCAATTTGGAATGAATTTTTCTCAACCTATCTCTATGATTGAAGAGAATTCATTAGGCCAAATAGTAGATTCTCAAGCATCATCAGAAACTTTGAATGTCATAAATAACAGGTGAATAACCCATATTTAAATTATTATAACCTACGTTGGAAGAACCATCCCAACTTCAATTGGAATAATACTACGGGTGGTAATAATCAGCAATGGGGGAACAATCAAGAAAACTCATTGGGAAACTGGAACAGCCAAGGGAATAATAATTATAGATCTACTTATTCTTCAGGTTTCAATAGTAATACACAATTTAAGGAGAAGAAGTTGTCTATAGAAGAAGTGGTGTTATAAATGAGAAATCAGTTAAAAAGTCAAGGAGCTACAATTAAAAATATTGATAATCAACTTGGACAAATCACAAATTCATTAAGTAATAGATCCCAAGGAACACTTCCTAGTAATACTGAAACAAATTCGAAAGACCATAATAAAGAGCAAGTAAAAGCCGTTTAACTTAGAAGCGGAAGAGAGTTGAAAGGTAGGGTTAAAAAAGAAACTAAAGTAGAGGGAGCAGAAATTGAAGAATGAAAAGAGGACACTCTAAAAGATTCTGAAAGACCTATTTCTCCACTTAAAGTTAACTTAGAAAAACCACCACCTACATTTCATCAGAGACTTCGTCAACAAAGTTGGAAAAGAAATTTTCAAAATTTCTAAAAATTTTTAAGAAGCTTACAATTAATATTTCATTTGCT
Organism: Phalaenopsis equestris; assembly: GCF_001263595.1. Lineage (NCBI taxonomy): Eukaryota > Viridiplantae > Streptophyta > Magnoliopsida > Asparagales > Orchidaceae > Phalaenopsis > Phalaenopsis equestris. Next base: position 140,047 of record NW_018164929.1, read on the forward strand.
GAACTCTTAGAACAAATATCAAGCTATGTAAAGTTTATGAAGGATATTCTCAATAAGAAAAGAAAGTTTGAAGATAATGAGACTGTTATACTTAGTGAGGAGTGCAGTGCAATTATTCAGTAGAAGTTTCCTGAAAAGCTTAAAGATTCTGGTAGCTTTACAATTCCATGTGCGATAGAAGATAAATTTTATGGGAAAGCTTTATGTGATTTAGGTGTAAATATTAACCTTATGTCATTATCAATATTTAAAAGGTTGGGATTAGGAGAAATAACCTTTACTACTGTAACTCTGCAGTAAGAAAATCGTTCGATAACTTACCCTAAAGGAGTTATAGAAGATGTCCTAGTGAAAGTAGATCAATTTATCTTTCATGTTGATTTCATTGTGAAATAAAGAGATCTTTATCTTTTTGGGGAGCCCTTTCCTATCCACAGGAAGGGCAATGATAGATATGCAGAAAGGTGAATTAACAATGCACGCCAATGATCAAGCTGTTACTTTTAATATTTCAAGATCAATGAAGTATCCTGCAAAAGTTAAAGATGATGAATGCTATAGAATGGATGTTATAAGATATCTGAGTGAATGTCATTTCAAAACTAATTATGAAGAAAAATCTGAAGTAAAAGATTTGGAACACAAGCAAGAAGAGGAATTAGATCGATGTGAAGATTTTTTTAAGAAAGATTCAAACTATGTTCGAGAAAGTTTTGAAATTTGGGACACGATAGAAAAAGATAAGTCTAGAAAAAGATCAATAGAAAAACCTCTAGAACTTGAGTTGAAGTTACTTCCTGGTCATTTAAAATATGTCTTTTTAGGAGATTCCTCTACTCTACCAGTTATAATTCCTCAAAGTTAATTATGGAAGAAGAAGAAAGGTTGACGAAAATTTTGAAAAATTTTAAGAAAGCCTTTGGATGGACAATAGCTGATATTAAAGGAATTAGTCCTTCAATTTGTTTGCATAGAATTCATATGGAAGAGAATTGTAAACACAGAGTTGATCCTCAAAGAAGATTGAATCATGCTATGAAAGAAGTAGTAAAGAAAGAAATTTTAAAGTGGTTAGATGCTGGAATTATCTGCCCTATTTCAAATAGTGCATAGGTTAGTCCAATTCACTGCGTTCCTAAGAAAGGAGGAGTAACTGTGACTGTGAATGAACATAATGAGCTAATATCTACTAGATAAGTCACAGGGTGGTGAATATGCATCTATTATAGAAAATGAAATCTTGCCACTAGGAAAGATCATTTTCCACTACCCTTTCTAGATTAAATGCTGGATAAACTAGCTGGGCATAAATACTTTTATTTTCTGGATGAATATACTGATTATCAGCAAATACAAATAACTCATGAGGATCAAGAGAAAATAACTTTTACCAGTCCGTATGATACATTTTCTTTTAGAAGAATGCCCTTTGGTTTATGTAATGTCCATGCTACATTTCAAAGATGTATGATGGATTTTTTTTTTGTGATTTAATTGAAAAAGGGATAAAAGTCTTTATGGATGATTTTTCAGTGTTTGGAACTTCATTTGCTTATGTTTAAAACATTTATCAAAAGTTCTTAAGTGCTGTGAAGAAACAAATTTAGTCCTCAATTGAGAAAAATATCAATTCATGGTAGCAAAAGGAATTGTATTGGATATCATAAATAGGTATGGAAGTAGATCCTGCTAAAATTCAAGTGATCACTAATTTACCTTATCCAACAAATGTAAGGAAAATCAGGAGTTTTTTAGGATATACTGGATTCTACAAGCGATATATTAAAGACTTTTCAAAAATTGCTAAGCATTTATGTCATTTACTGGATGAAAAGACTATTATAGATCTCATGATAGTCTTATCAGATATATATGAAAAGCATCAATGAATAACAATGTGTACATAATGAAGAAGTTATTCAATAGTCTTATCAGATATATATGAAAAGCATCAGCGAATAACAATGTGTACATAATGAAGAAGTTATTCAATTTGAATATGACGGAAGGTGTTTCTGTTGCTCAACACCTGAATGATTTCAATACTATCACAAATCAATATTTGTTTGTTGAAATTGATTTTGATGATGAGATATGTGCACTGATATTGTTGGAATCATTGTCAAATAGCTGAGATGCCATAAGGATGACAGTTTGCAGTTTTGCAAGTAAATCTAAATTGAAATATGAAAATATTCGTGATTTGATTTTGGATGAGGAGGTGCGCGGGAAAGATTCTGGCAAGATCTCAGGTACGAGTTCAACACTGAATGTTGATTTCAGAGGGAGATCACAGGACAAAAAATCAAATAGAGAGAGTCAAAATTAATGTCTGGTCAGCAGACAGCCTGCTGTAATTATGGCAAGACTGGCCACATAAAGAAAAACTGCAGAAATCCCAAGAAAATGGAGAATGATAGAAAAAATGTAGTATCTGAAGAAGTACAAGATGACTACTACTGGCAGTTCATAGTTCTTTTGATAACTGGATATTGGATTCAATGACTTCTTTCCATACAACATTTCATTGGGAATTGATGCAAACTTATGTTGTAGGTGACCGTGGGAAAGTATATCTGAAAGATGGAGAAGCATTTAATGTGGTAGGAATTAGAAACATTGACAATGCACTTCCAAATAAGAACAAGTGGACTTTTCAAAAGGTCAGACACATTTTTGAGTTGAAGAAAAACCTCATTTATGTTGGGTAGCTCAATGAGAGTGGTCATTCAGTAGTGTTCTCAGATAATGGGGAAGGTTACCAAAGGAGCATTAGTACTGGCTCGGGTAAGAAAACTGACACACTATAAATGATTACAGATTTACTTAGGTGTAGACACATGAGTCAGAGGGGCATTGTGGGGAAGCAGAAGAATGTCAGTTTCTTGAAAGATGGCAGTTCACCAAAAGTAGGAAATCTGGATCTTGTACACACATATGTGTGGGGGTCTTCTCCTGTGACATCTCTTAGAGGCTCTAGTTACTATAAAAATGTAAGGTTTGTTGATCTATCAGAGGCCACAGTGCAGGGCAGTGATTGAAGTGAAGAGGAGAGTGGGTCTTAGGCACCCATTATTATTATTCCAAAGACAGATTGTAGAGAACCACAGAGCTATGAAGAAATCTTGCAATATGAAAATTCGAAAAAGTGGGAGTTGAAAGAACTTCCACCAAGGAAGAAGACATTACACAACAAGTGGGACTATTGGTGGGTCTATTGGGTGAAGACTGAGCATAATAGTAAGAAGTACAAGGCTAGAATTGTTAGAAAAGGCTTTCAGTAGATACCAAATATTGCCTATGCAGTGGGAGTTGTAAGCAGACACAAGAGTAACCCAGGAAATAGCTTGGTGGTGCAAGGCTATGTGCACCCTACTAATATGTTGACTAAGGGTGTTACTCTTAAGAAACTGAAGTTATACACAACTTCAATACACAACTTCAGTTGGTCTTTCAGTTGGTCTTTTATTGTGAAGACAGAGGCTTTGAGTTGTAGAGGTGAATAATTCATGTTTGAAGAAAAGGGCTATGTCGCCATTGGAGGATATATATTTGAGAAAGAAGACATTGTAGCCTATGTACTGGTCTCCAAATGAGAGATTTGTTGAGCTGGAGCCTGCTCAGCCCTCCCACTCCAGCTCAGTCTCTATCGTGAATCGTCATGACATCTCTGGTGACCCGCTGTTTCGCGAACCACTCCCGCCTCCGCTCGGGTCTCCCGCTTCCGTTCGTGTCTCCCACCTTTCCTTAGCCCGGAAGTATCGCTTCGCCTCCTCTCGCTAAAAAAGGTATCGCACGGCTCTCCTTTTATTTTCTACACGGCCCCTTTTGTGTTCTTCTTCGGCAATTTTGCTTCCAGGGGACAGAGAAATAAAAGGGTAAAGAGTTGTTCCTTGCGGCAGAAGGAAGAAGAAAGAATAAGATTGTTCTTCTTTGGTTTCTTCATGGTGGCTTGTGATAGAAGAGAAATTATGTTGATTTCTCTTATAAATTTATCCTCTTCGGTGTATCTCGGTGTAGAGAGAGAAGAGTAGAGAAGTGAGAGAAATAGTTCGCTCTTGTAAGTCAAGATGATTGACTGGAGTTAATTCCTCAAGTAGTAAAATCCTCTACAACTCCGTGGACGTATACAATTTGCTGAACCACGTAAATCTGTGTGTTCCGTTGTATTACTGTTTTCTGGTGTGAATTTTCTCGTACTATTTTTCTGCTTCATCGTCAATCGTTCTTTTTTTATCCTATATATCACAACAAAAAATGCTTGAGTTAGAGAATGTTGTATATCTATCAGCTCTCGATTATTACAAAAAAGAGAAAAAGTGGATGCCATAGAGCCTTGTTAATGATAACCTTCATGTGTTCCAAATAGGAGAAATACGTGGGAACAATTTTCTTGAAAAGTATGAAATGAAAATCCGCTTTAATATGTTTAGTTTGTTCATGAAAAAATAAGATTATTTGCAATGTAGCTGGTACATTAATTATCACAATGTAATGTCATAGAATGAGTTAAAAGAAAATCAAACTCTCCTAGAGGAATTTTAGTTTGAATCATTTCGCAAGCAAGTCGAGACATAATTTTGTATCCAATTTCAATACTTGAGATACATTAATTATCCTCAAAGAATTTTAGTCTGGCCATAATAGTTCATTTTTTGTACTTGGGGCAATAAATTTTCTTCATAAAAAGGAAAAACGAGATGCAGCCATATCCTGAGATGACATCCTATCATCAACTAAGTCTAATCAACAATGATAAAATGCTTCAAAAATTGGATTCTCATATTTAGTATGATAACAAACCTTAAAAAGCTTTTGTCATAAACCTCTATCGAAGAATGCACACAATAGATTCTCAACACGTAATCTTTGAAATTACCATGTGCTAACTCACTACATAAATGGCAAATGCAATGTCATAGTTGATAATAGTTAGATAATCAGTTGAACAACTAACGTTGGATATTGATATGGATGATCATCATCACTATATGTATATAAATTTCCATGGAGGTATCAACAAGCTAACAAACAAGGAGGATCCTTCCTTCAAAAAAATCAAAAGCACGTTTTTTTTTTCAAAATGAAGTGATTATTGATCTCCACATCTATCTCCCAACTTGATACGATCAAACGCAACGTCAAAGATGAATATGGATGCAGCCTCGGATGAGATGAATTTGAGATATTTGGATCGTAATTGAAAACTATTCAAACATCACTAGTTTACAAAATATGCTAGTGCGCCCTTGGTTTCAAAAAACTAGGGCATTGTATATGACCAGGAAAAGCCACCTTACGGAGATAACATAGTGCAGAAGCAACGTAGCACAAAAAAGAATTTAAAAAATCATGTTAAAAATGTCAAAACTTTTAAAATAGACACCATATTATCCGGGCACCTACATTAATGCTAAACACTAAATTTACCTGCATGCCAGATTGACGATAAATTTTGGGACATGCAACTCATGAAAATCTTCTGAGATTAATAGACATAGATGTAAAAAATACATTAGTTAATTAACATTAAATTAAGAATTATAATCATAATTATAATTGTCAAAAAAAAAAAAAACTTCAATATAGCTATTTATTTATATACTATGGATTAAAAGCAGGGGGAAACTTCAATATAACTATTTATTTATATACTATGGATTAAAAGCAGGGGGGTGTTGGAATGGAGAATTTTTTAGGATTTGGCAAAGGTTAAAAATTTATGTAAGAAGCTACATTTCTATTTATATATCACCACCTTTTCTTAGCTTAATACAAACTCAAAATACTCCACCCCTATTTATACTAGTGGTAGGGCTGTCAAAACGGCTCGTTGTTCGCGAACAACTCGTGTTTAGCGCGTTAAAAAGCTCGTGTTCGGCTCGTTTGCTAAGTTAACGAGCCAAGCACGAACAACACAAACCAATATTTGTCCGTTTGTGTTCGGTTCGTTTTGGCTCAAAATACTACTAATCAATTATATATATATATATATCTTTGATGAGTAGTATTTTTTAAAAATTTAATTGGCTACAAGGCTACAAAGATTTATAGTCAATTAAAAGTATTAATGAAAAAAATAGAATAAAATTTATTAAATTAGATTCAAATGATGTTTTAAATCTTGTCTCAATCCTTAACATCTTACGGCTATGTGATTAAGGTTGTTAAGTTGACTCTTTGTTCATGAACGACTCGAGTTCGGCTTGTTAAGCAAACGAGCCGAAGAAGAATGCACTTTTTGAGCTCGAAATATAAACGAGCCGAACAGGAGCTAAGTCCGGGCTAGCTCGTGTTCGGCTCTTTTACACCCCTAACTAGTGGTACCTCCTAAATTAATGGTTAGGATTGTGTAATTACAATTTTAATCTAATGATTACAAATGACTCTCTAGAATTTTTTTTATAATTTCATAGTTACCACACATTCCAGACAACTGAATGGATTACTCTAGAATAAGCTTCTAGATTAGACTTTTCTAGAACATGCTTCTAGAAATTAAGCTCTTATTCGGCTTTATTTAAACAACTAAGGCCTAAAAACTAAAAATTAAGTTTATATTTTAACACCCCTTTTTAAACTTGATTTTGTGACTCTAAGTAAATTTCTCATTATAATAAAGTCTTCACTCTGGAGTGACTTGGTAAAAATATCTGTAACTTGATCTTGAGACTTCACGTACTGTAATTGTATCTACTTTCTTTCGATGCATTTTTTGATGTAGTGATAGCGTGTATCAATGTGCTTGCTTCTATCATAGAAAACTATATTCTTTTATAGCGCTATTGCAAACTTGTTATTGATACAAATCTTGATCGACTCTTCTTGTGGTAAATTTAACTCCTTTAATAAATTTCGAGCTAAATTGCATGGCAAACATATGAGGTTGCAGCCACGTACTCTGCTTCGCAAGTAGAAAGAGTAACAATTTGTTGTTTCTTTGACATCCAAGTGAAAGCAGTGCCTCCTAAGTGGAAAGCAGTGCCTCCTATGAAGAATACAAACCATGTAGTGCTCTTTCTATCATCCATGTCTCAAGCCCAATCACTCTTGATATATCCTACAAGCTTGAAATTGTTAGATGATGAGCAAAGTAAACCAAAATTAATTGTACCTTTGATATAATAAATGGTTCTTTTAGTGATCTTCAGGTAGGTAGTAATCAAAGTCTCCATGTAGCGACTGACAAATCCAACAGCATAAAGAATATCAAGTCTTGTGCATATCAGGTAGTGCAAACTTCCAACTAAACTCTTGAAAATTGTTGGATCAATTTTTTTCTCTCATCATACTTTGATAGCTTGACTCCATAGTCTACAAGGGTATTTATAGGTCGACTATTATCCATCTTGAACTTCTTCAAAATTTCCCTTGCATAACCTTCGTGAGAGATGAAAATTTAATCTTCCGTTTGCTTGACTTCAATGTTATGCAGCATGCCATGAGCCCAATATCTGTCATTTCGAACTCCTTTGTCATCACTTCTTTGAACTTTTCAAACATGCTTGGATTACTTTGGGTGAAGATCAAGTCATCGACATATAAATAAACAATAAAGACATTTCAAAAAGTCATACTTGATGTAAAAAGCATGCTCCTAAGGACACTTTATGAAGCCTTTCTCTTGCAGATATTTGTCTATTCGGTAATCCCCTGCTCTTGGTGCTTGCTTCAGCCCGTAAAGAGCCTTTTTTAGCTTTAATATCTTGTCTTCTTGTCCTTTGAAATCATATCCCAGTGGCTGTTGAATGTAGACTTTTTTCTTTAGTTATTCCATTTAAAAAGACAGATTTTACATACATTTGATGTATTCTTCACTTATTTTGAGCTGCCAAAGAGATGATTAGTCTAATAGTTTATAATCGAATAACAGGGGCAATTACCTCATCATAGTCGATGCCTACTCTTTGACTGTAGCCTTTTGCCACCAATCTTTCCTTATTTCTTTCAATTTCTCCTCTGAAATTCTTCTTTGCTTTGTACACCCGCTTCACATCAATTTCCTTATGCCCTTTAGGAAGTGAAGCTAGCTCCCATGTGTCATTTTTATCGATTGCCTTAATTTTTTTATTAATTGCAACTTTTCACTTCTTGCTTTATATGGCTTCTTGGAAATCCATGGGCTCACAGTCGACAAAGAGACAAAAAAGAGTAAGATCTTGATTCATAGTTACCTCATAAAGATCTTCTAATCTTCTGAAGCGTGGTACTCTTTCACTTCAATTTTCTCTTGAGGTTGATGACGATGAGTTGCTTTGATTACTTGTAGTCAATGTTGTTTGTGGAGAGTAGTAAGCTCATCTCTTGCTTGCTTAATCCTTGGCTGCTCTGCGTCTTCGTTTTGAAAGTATGAGAAAAAATTGTAGTCCTCATCATGTAGTCCCCAGTCCCATTCTCCTCCTTCAACGACTATGACATCTCTACTAATGATTGTTTTCCCTGTATTTAGATTGTATAGCTTGTAGCCTTTCGAGTTGGTGTCGTCCACTTCTTGCTTTATATGGCTTCTTGGAAATTCATGGGCTCACAGTCGGCAAAGAGACAAAAAAGAGTAAGATTATCTTGATTCATAGTTACCTCATAAAGATCTTCTAATCTCCTGAAGCGTGGTACTCTTTCACTTGAATTTTCTTGTGAAGTTGATGACGATGAGTTGCTTTGATTACTTGTTGTTGGAGTAGTAAGCTCATCTCTTGCTTGCTCAATCCTTGGCTGCTCTGTGTCTTCGTTTTGAAAGTATGGGAAAAAAATGTAGTCCTCATCATGTAGTCCCCAGTCTCATTCTCCTCCTTCAACGACTATGACATCTCTGCTAATGATTGTTTTCCCTGTATTTGGATTGTACAGCTTGTAGCCTTTCGAGTTGGTGTCGTAATAAATGAAAATGAACTTCTCGCTATTGTCATCCAGCTTACTTCTTTTCTCATTCGGGTATGTGCACATGAGTTATGCATTTAAAAACTCGTAGATGAGAGATGACGAGCTTCCTTCCACTCCATGTTTCTTGTGATGTCTTTCCCAACAGACATATTGTTGGTGATCGATTAGCCAAATAAACATCACATGCAACTGCTTCTGCCCAAAACTCTTTCGGCGATTTCTTACTTTTTAACATGCTCCTTGTCATGTCAAGGATGGTTTTATTCTTCATTTTCGCTACTCCAATTTATTAGGGGGATCTTGGAACAGTTAAAAGTCGACGTATTTCGTTGGCTTCATAGAATTCTTGAAATTCTTTTAAAGTGAATTCTACTCCTCATAAGATCATATAGCTTTGATCTTGAGACCACTCTCTTTCTCTACATCTGCCTTAAACTTCTTGAATATTCTAAAAATCTCTAATTTTTTGTTTTAAGAAATACACCCATATTTTTTGTGAAAAATCATCCATGAAGAGAAGAAAATTGTTGCTCTTACCAAGTGAGCTTGGTTTTATTAGACCACAGACATCTGTATGTATGAGTTCATAAGGATTTTGGGCTCTTGAACTTGACTCCCTTGGAAAGTTTTTCTTGAAGTCCTTTCCGAGTAAACATCTTTCACATAATTGATTAGGGTAGTTGATGCAAGGTAATTCTCTTACCATCTCTTTCCTTGAAAGCAATTCGAGTCCTTCGAAATAGAGATGCCCAAATCGAAGATGTCAGAGCCAAGAAACATCTTTATAACATGTATTGAGATATTTGGTAATATCGTTTTGAATGTTGAGAAAGAACATTCTATTTTTAGACATTGACACCTTAGCAATCAAGTTACCAATATTGTCTTTTAAGAATAGAGTATTTTCTTTCAAGTGAATATCATATCGTTTCTTCAAGATTGTCTTAAAGTCAAGATGTTACTCTTCATATTCGACAAAGTAAACATTAGAAATAAATTGTTGCTTCTCATTTTTCTGGCGGATGAGAATGGTACATTTGTCTTTCACTTCTATCTTGGACTCATCTCCAAAAGACACATTGACGCTTACTAATTCGTCAAGCTCTACGAGCTTGCTTTGCCTCCCACACATATGGTTGCTTACACCGGTGTCCAGGTATCATGTACTATCTTCATTTCTTTCATTGTCCTTGTACGCTAGCAGTCGTTAGCAGCAGAGTGTCCTTTTCTTTTCTCTTTTCTTCTATGTAGTTGACTCTTTCATTAACTTTGTTCTTAGGTGCTCTACATTCTTTAACATAATGCCCAAACTTGTTACAATTATGACACTTAATTTGAGATTTATCATACCTAAAGTTTGAGTTTCCTCTACCACATTCCTCTACCACATCCTCTTGTAGAGATTTCTCCTTTCTCATAGTTATTGTTGGTATCCCATCGTTTCTTGCTAGCATGACCTCATCCTTGTCCTCTACCTAGTCCTCTTGTAGAGATTTCTCCTTTCTCATTGTTATTATTGGTACCCCATCCTTGCCTGTTAGCATGACTTCGTCCTTGTCCACTACCTCTTCCATGTTGGCTTCTAATATTGTTGAAGCTCTCATCTTTTTTCAGTTGATTGGAGATCTGCCTTGAGGAGCTGTTCGACAATCTCTTCATTCTTCTTCTTCTTTTCTTTATGAGCTTGCAATGAACCAAGATGTTGCTCTATCGTCATGGCTTGTAAATCCTTGGACTCTTCTATAATGGTTGTGATACTATCAAATTGTGAATCTAAAGATCGAAGAATATTTTTCATGATAGTCACATCTTCTAACTTCTCACCATTTCTTTTTAGTTGATTGAAAATGGTAATGACTCTAGAAAAGTAATCGGAGACCAGCTCGTCTTCTTTCATTGCAAAGCATCAAATTGCCTTCTTAAAGTTTGAAGTTGTACCTTTTTAACATTTTCTTCTCCCTTATACGAGACCTCGAGTTTCTCCCATGCTAGCTTGGCCGATGTAGCACTTGAGATCTCTCAAAACTATCTTCATCTAAAGCTTGATAGATGAGGAAGAGAGCTTTCTTGCCTCTCTTTCGCAAATCTCTTAAGCTATCCTTTGGTGTTGTGGATAGAGCGGACTCGTCGCTTGGCTCATCGTATCCTTTCTCCACATCCTACCAAATGTCATGTGCTCCAAGGATTGCCTTCATCTTGATACTCCAATTGACTTAAATGTTTTCCTTAAGCATCGGGACTTGGAAGGAAACCATGTCACCGTTTGTTATTGCTTATGATACCACTTTATTGGAATGGAGAAGCTTTTAGGATTTGATAAAGGTTAAAAATTTATGGAAGAAGTTTCACTTCTATTTATCACCTTTACTTGGTTTGATACAAACTCAAAGACTCCACTCCTATTTATACTAGTGGCACCTTCTCAATTAATGGCTAGGATTTTGCCACTATAATTCTAATCTAATAGTTACAAATAATTTCATACATACCACACAATAATTTTATACCTACCACACCTACCACACAATAACTTCATACCTACCATGCATTTACATACATGACATTTAAATCTTATACCTAAATTTTACTTTGTATAACTATACTATTCAAATCTTTCAAATGTTTTAAAAGATGAAATACATGTTTTCATGCAAAAATAAGATAATATATACATAAAAATTAAAATTTAGGTGATAGATATGTAAATACATTGGAGCTAAGTGGTATAAACGTAAATCTTAACCAACAACAACAACAAGCCTTTATCCGACTATGTCGGGTCAGCTACATGAGTCCTTTTTCTCCATTGTGTTCTATCGAGTGCCATATTTTTATTTAATTCTAATAAATTAAGATAATTTTTTATGCAACATGCCCAGGTCTTTTTAGGTCTACCTCTACATTTCTTAACATAAGTTGAATCTAAACATTTAATCTCCCAATTGGAACATCAGATAGTTGACATTTAATGTGCCCAAACCATCTAAGGCGGATCTCTCTAACCTTGTATGCGACTAGAGCTACATTAACCTTTCAAAGATATATTTGTTTCGCATTTTTCCTCTAAATGTAAAGTCGCTTATCCACCTAAGAATTCTCATCTCAATAACACTTAACTTACTTTTATTCTTCTTTTTAATAGGCCAACAATCTGCACCATAAAACATTACATGTCTCACCAATATCTTATAGAATTTTCCTCTTTAAGTTAAGCAATATTTTCTATCCCAAAATAGGCCAGATGCATTCCTCCACTTCAGCCATCCAACTCGAATTCTACTAATAAAAACCCCATCTATATCACCATCACTTTGAACAATATACCAGATATATCTAAAATGTCCACTCCTTTTAATGATATGATCATCCATTGTTACAACTCTACCACTATACCTACTAGTATTAAAATTACATTCAATATATTTAGTTTTAAATCTACTTAAACGAAGACTTTTAGACTCTAAAGTAGACCTTCATAATTTAAGTTTTTCCTGAAATCTTTCTTTAGTCTTATCGACAAGAAGAATATCATCAATAAGAAGTATACACCAAGGTACGACAAGAATATCATCAATAAGAAGTATACACCAAGGTACATCCTCCTGTAAATGTCCAGTAAGAGCATCCATATCTATGTTAATCTCTTTTCTTAAATATTGAAAAAGCTATAGTTGTCCCAAACAAGCCCTTAATCATCCCCATAATTAAAAACTACCACTGCTCAACTATCATCATCATATTGTTGTTAACTTCCCATCACTTTGCGACTTCCAATGAAAATCAAATTATCAACATCCACACGCTTGTAGCATTGTATTTCTTTATTCAAGGAAATTATAAATTTTTGTAACTCTCATCTACAAAATGAAACAATTTCAATTAGACTAAGCCTCTTAATTTTTTTCAATTTGATTTTACTCAAAAAAAAATCATGATTGACTTGCATTGTTCGATTCGTATAATGCATGTAAGTTTTTCTTGCAAAGCTAAGGAGATAGAAATCCGTACTCTACCATCACAGACATTTTAAAATGCGATGATACCATTTATTGTGATCACTCTTATGATTTTCATGTAATACAGATATTGAAATTCTTATTACATCACAATATATGGTGATAATTCAGATGAATAGATATTTCTCTCTCACTCTCTCTGCCTTTGGCTATTGCTTGATGTTTATGTAATTACTTAAATAATACACCTTCAAATGCAAATGTTACATAATTCTTTTTTATATTTTGAAATCTAGAGATCTTCAAAATATTTAAAAATATTAAAAAAATACTACATGTATTAGAACATATCAGTAGTAATAATGGTTCACAATATAAACAATAGTTAAATTCAAAAAATTCACTTGAGCAAACATATGCAATTTTTTTATAATGAAAACTCATAAACTAAGCAACCTCTTGTATACATCAATATAATGCTTATAAAAGTTTACAGAAAAATACATAAATTGAGGCACAAATTCACTATAATATGGCAAAAAAAAAAAAAAAAAAACAAGAAACAAAAAACTTATAAATCGATTAGAAAATGAATTTAAAAAAATTTAATCAAAGATCAAAGACCATTTTTATATTAAAACAACACACGAATGTCATACTATTATTCTTCACAGTTATTTATGTATTTACTCGAACACCAAAGTTATTTCAAGGTATACTTCAACAAACTATTATAAAATTAAATATATGTAATTGATAAAATCGAAGAAACTCATGTCATTTAAAATTCAGTGTCAATGGTTTCTATACTAAAGTTCTATTTGGGACAGCTGCAGCTTATCAATAATCTATTGGTAGACAACTGGTCTAGATAAACTATTGATCAATAGCTGATTTGGATAAATTAACGGTCTGTTTGGTTTATGTGTTTGAAAAATAGTTGATTCACAACTGTTTTTAAATAAATGATCATTATGCCCCTGTTCAGTGATGTTGTTTACAACAAAACTGTCATAGCTATAAATTTGATACCATAAAAGCAAAAAATCGCTTCATATTAGTGCAAAAATTGACATATATTTGACTAAAATCAACCCCCAACAACAAAAAAATTAACCTATATTTGACCTAAATTGACCCAAATAGTAGTTATAACTTTTATTAAACGGGTTACATGAGTCAAGTTCTAGTCGATGAGTTGAAGATAGGTTTGGTTCGAGTTGAAATTTCTGACCTGTTTAAGATTCTAATTGATTACAGGTTAAGTAGTTTCAGGTCAGGTCAATTTCAAGTTAGCAAACCGATCCATAAACCCAATTTATCTCCTCTAATAAAAAACAAGACCCCAAGCTCCAATTTTTATGCCATAAAAAGAGAGGTGAACTTTTCATCAAACCTATATAATGGTAAATAATGATTATCCATTTTGATTAATGTGTGTATGAGTGTATTTTTTTCTTTTAGCAGTCAGGATACCAATCATCAAAATTTATGGTAAATTGGCATTTAATTGCAACCATGTAAGCAAAACAAACACTAAGCATGTATTGTTAAAAAAAACATGAATCCAATATGCCTAAACAAAAATGTTAAAAACCAAAATGTCAACAAACCAAAAAATTGTTACCATGGAAATGAACATAACAATAAGCACGAGATAAAGAAAAAGTTGGTGAAATATGATTACCTTAACCAGCATATTTCTCTTCTCTTTTGCCTCTTGGGATGGTTTTTGGTGACTAAGATCTGTTGCATGTTGTTTTCCTATCAAATCATTTTCATTAGAAGCCTCATTTCTAGAAGAAAATTGTCCAGCATATTTCTCTTCTCTTTTGCCTCTTGGGATGGTTGTTGGTGACTAAGATCTGTTGCATGTTGTTTTCCTAGCAAATCATTTTCATTAGAAGCCTCATTTCTAGAAGAAAATTGTCCAATTTCAACATGATCCAATTGTTCCAAAACATGTAAGCTTTGTTCATCAATTTCATTATCCATCAACTCTTTACCAGAATCTCCACTAGATTTCTCTCCAATGAAATCAAAGTTGTTCAGAATAGGACGATCAGGGTAACAATATTGAGAACTTTTTTCTCTATAGACACAATATCCATTTGGCAATCTTCTATGTCGGCATCATTATCCAAGATTCTACCGTCCCTTTGTTTCTCATCTTGTCTTTTAGTTCTATCATTTTGAGATTCCAATCTTTGCAACATTTTAAACATTGCTTCACCTCTGCCTTCTTCATTGTAAGCAGGCCTCCACTCAGGACAACCATGTGGTCTCCGTTGTTGGTTAGACCCGAAACAATCAATTTGACTACTGGAACCACCGTCCACTTTGCTATTAAATTAAGACAAACTGTCAAAGCGTACTTTCTCAAATACAAGGGGAGGTCTAATAGAAACTATCTCCTCTTGGCCCAGATAACTGATCAACTTCTTCCTGCTAAGGTTTCTCGTATGATTAGAAGCTAAAAGCCCGTCATAAGGCGGTTGCAAACAACCTTGATGACGGGGTCTTGATAAGGAGGAAGAGCTTTGTAGGGTAGAAGAAGGTGTGAGGAAGAGGATGACGTTGTGTGAGGCGTCTTTTGAAGAATTTGGAGAAGGAAGGAGCCGTCGAGGGCTGATGGATTACCGCTCCCAGAGGATGAAGTGGAGGTGGAGTGACGCTTAACGGGACTAGGCAACCGTTCTTCTAAGGAGTACCTCCTCCATTCTTCCGCCATGCTTCCGCCAGAGGGGTAAGGGAGTATAGTTTTCTCTCCAAACACGGGCCACGGGATCGAACCTGTGGCCGATGCTTAATAGAAAATGATTCTAGCTTATCACGAAAACGTAGCCCAGAAGCGAGAAACAAACATCTTTTGGGACGTTTTAAAAACGCCCCGCAGTGAATAAGCTGTGCCAAACGGATCTTAAACTTAATAGATAGGTATGATCACTAGAACTGTCAAATAAAATGAAAACTAAAACGCTAAATATTTTGAATTCAAGCGGTAATTTAATAATTCTTTATAGTTATTGGTTATTGCCCATTGTATCTAAGGCGTGCCTAAATTAATTCATCTAGAAGTTGGGTTAGTATGGATTCTTTTTCTGTTATAATGTTACACTTGATAGCCTTCTGGGAAAGTCAAGCTTTCTTATCTTTCAAAAATATAATTGGATGCAACCAAAGTAGTTGCCATAGGATGATTTGCCTATAGTTGTCAATAACTACTTCAATTGCCAATAAGTCTGTATTGGTCAGCAGTAGAGCTTAGAGCCTCATAATGAAAAGTTGATATTTAAATTTTTATATGAATATGCATGCACAAGCATACACAATCCATGCTCAATTAACTAAATGCATGGTTTGAATGATTTTGTATTTGTTTAATCTAACCTTTCAAGACTTATGTTAATATATCCCTCATTGTCTCTCGTCTCATAACTAGACACATTATAAATGTTACAAGCTCATCATGAAGATTTCAGACGTTCTACGAAATAATATATAACCAAGAGGACACTAGGATAAGCATTTGCAATCCAAAAGCAACAGAACATCAAAAACAAAAATGCCACATGAGCAAGTTTAAGCAGAAGGAAGAGCACAATCAGACAACCAAACCAAACTAACAATTTCTAAACAAAGAAAAACAACAAGGATTTGAAAAATTAAGTTCTGAAATACAAAATTGAAAGTATTCAAAAAAAGAATTACCTCTGCGAAAGTAGCAATCCCATCCACTGAAATTCCATTTGACAGACATTTTGAATGGCTAAGTGGATGACAGCGAGAGAGAGCACGCAAGTGCACGGCCATGGCCTCGTTCATGAGCGCCAACTTGCGTGCTCTCTCTCTTTGTCAACCCAAGAAATCCAAGCAAAACCTTCCCAACATCCTTCGCCAACAAGACAAAAATAACTTGCCTCACATATTCTAACCGGAAACAGAAAATCAAATGTTAAGATGAGAAATAACATAAATTGATGCAAGAACAAAGCAAAAAATATGAAAATTGCCAGCGAAATTGAGAGAAAGATTTACATATTCTAACCGGAAACAAAAAATCAAATGTTAAGATGAGAAATACCATAAATTGATGCAAGAACAAAGCAAAGAATATGAAAATTGCCAGCGAAATTGAGAGAAAGATTGCAAAACAAATCTGCATCAGGCTTCGAATTACGCAATATGACACAGTTAGGAAAGTGCAATAGCTAAAAATTGATATCCTTTTAGATTAAAAAATTAAAATCTCCTGGTACAAAAGTGATCATCTGAATCACAAAAGATGACAATAAGAAAAGGAAGTTCATTATCTTCTGATCAGAAGCCGAGAAACTCTGGCAGGACAAACCCCAAGATTAAATGAGTAAAAGAAAGCTCTGCCCACACAGATCTGAGCTCTAAGATCATCTGCTCCCTATTTAAAGATGAAGATGGGAGAAGAAAACAGGATAAACAATAAATCATTGTCCATGAATAGAATAAAGATGAGGGAATAAATTTGCATTGCAGTTAACCGGCAGAATAAAATTAGAAAATAATAATAATAAAAAGAAAAAGAAAAAGTTTGGGGGAAAACCCTCCATGATCGGTCCAAATATATTTTGAATATAAATTCAGAAATGTTTGTGAGAAAACAGGATTGGAACATGATGAGCCACACAATATGGTCTCAGAGAAGTGGATAAAGATAAGGGAATATGCTTGGTTTTGTGGCTGATATTAATGGAGAGAAAGAACAAAATGATGAAATTGATAGAAAGTACTAGGATCAGATCTTGGCCGCGGGTGTTCCACCAGGCTTGCGACACGAGGGTGTCCTTTGGTGTTGCGCAGGCGACACGAATCACCTCTGGTCGCAATCAGGAGTACGGGACTGCACCTGACGTTTTGTTAAAGCAGTCATTACGTGTCTACTCTTCCACGCTCTACTGCATCCTACTCTTTGAATGCGACAGAATTATGAAATAATTTTTATATATTTTTATTATAATATTCGTTTAAAGTGACAACCCGTTAAAAATTTCAGTCTCTCAATTTATATTTGATGATTGAATTTTAGTAATTATTATTTTTATTTAATCTTTGAACTAATTTGATGCGACATCTCTTTGGCTCCTAATTTGATAAAATTATTACATCAGTTATGGAATAATTCTCAATTCGGGATGAAGAGAGAATTATTTGTTTTTATTAATGTTTTTTAAAACAATTCATTAATTAAATCAGTTACTATTAATCTCGGATTATTTTTATTTCACCTAACGTAATTGTTTTTGCTCTTATGTATAATTCGGGGTGTAAGCGAGCCGAACACGAGCTGAGCCTAGGCTCGTGCTCGGCTCGTTTATATTTTGAGCTCAAAAAGTGTGTGTGTTCAGCTTGTTTGCTTAGCGAGCTGAACACGAGCCGTTCACGAACAAAGAGTCGTTTTGATAACCCTAACATAAAATGTTAGATATTGGGGCAAGATTTAAAACATCATTTGAATCTAATTTAATAAATTTTATTTTCTTCATTAATACTTTTAAATGATTATAAATCTTTGTATTCTTGTATTCAATTAATTTAAATACTACTCATCAAGTATATATATATAATTGATTAGTAGTATTTAACGAGCAGAACATGTACAAACAAATATTTGTTCGCGTTGTTCGTGTTCAGCTCATTAACTTAGCGAACGAGCCGAACAAATACTTGTTCGTGTTGTTCGTGTTCGGCTCATTAACTTAGCGACCGAGCCGAACACGAGCTGTGCTGTTCACGAACAAGGAGCCGTTTTGACAGCCCTACGTATAATAATTAGGAGTTAAATGGATTTATTTTTCTCCTGCTAGTTTAATGAAGTTTATAGCGAATGTTTGCAATTTGGCGAAAATTTAGCATTGTTATTTTCATTATTGGTTAAGAAATTTGCATAGATATGTACATCATACAATTCTTATGTATAAAATTAAGCTTATCCAACGTTCAAACTTTAATATTCACACTTATAACATTTGATGTCATAAAATTAAGCTTCAAAACATGTCCTTCATTTAAAAAAAAAAAAAAAATTCATGATTGTGCTTTTTTTTTTTTAATTTTTTTATATGATGTTAAAAATTTATATAGTATGCATGCACATAAATATGAATGTTTAGGTATTACATATGTAAGGAAATACATTAAAATTGTGTAGCTTCTCCACCATTAATTATGATTTCCGATTTAATTATATTTTTTTAAGGAATAAGTTTCTCTTTTCCACCCTTAATGATGAATTATGGATTACTTACATTTTTTGAGGTATTAGTTTCTTTTAATTACAATTATTCATTTTTTGCATAAGCTTGAAACTCTATTTTCTATCACTAAATTCTTTAAACAAAGTGCTAAAATGATCTTATTTTATGTGGCTTAAATAATGGAAAATTGATTTTATTCTTATTACTATTATAAAAGTGACTTGTGATTGTCCCCGTAATCCTAACATCTTATTTTACTTAACTTGATTTGATGGAGTTAATCCCAATCAATATAATGTCTTAAAAATAAATAGTAAATAATGAATCATATTATTAGTATTTAAATAATTAATACTTATTATTTTAATTTTAGTTTTTTTTTTTTAAATTCAACTCCAAATCTAGGACTTTTTAAATTCCATTTGTCAAAATTTTTGGCTAGTGATTCTTCTGAAATTAAATCTTTGTCTTTAGTTTTACGAATCAAATCTCATCATATGGATTAATTTCACAATTTATATCCCAATTAAAAATATATGTATTTTTATTACTGAATTTTAATCAACACATTTTAACAAAGTTAAAAGGATTGAGAAAGAATATGAATACTATTTCAACACATAAGGCATGACTTTGTGAATCCACTTTTTATTTTAATCATTAAATCTAATAGATGACTTGATTGGTGAGCTACTATTTGTGTCACATATATTAGAAGCAAATTTAGAAAGATTGAAGATAATAGTGACATGTAATAAGGAGGTAAAGGCAAGGAGGAATCATAAGAGTAAGGGATTAAACAATCAATCAACATTAATGTGGATCACCAACTATCTTGATGGAACTAACAACATGTCTGGGTTCACCCATAAAATTTGGAGCCATCTCTAGCTATGTTGAATCCTCATACCCTATTACAATATTAAAAAAGTCTAATCTATCATTATCATTGTTTCAAAAGTTATCTTTTTTTTCCATCAAGAATATGAACTTTGTTAATAGTACTCATCACAATTTAGTTGTTTTTAAAAAGCAATAGCTAACATGACCTCAATGTGCTTCATGGATGTAGGTGGTTGGTACATGTTTTCTATTATTGCATAATTTTAATGAATATCTATTTGGAACCTCCATATAGTTAATCATTCAAGCAAATTCTTAGCTAAAAGTATAAAATATGCTAATATAATTTTGACATTAGATATCGTTAGCCATTACAGAAGTTGATTAGTTTAATTGTTGATTGATATAGTTGGCATAAACTAGATCCTTTTTTATAAAAAACCATCATTCTAAGAGACAAGTAATTTTGCTAAAAATAACAAGTGGCTTCTCTAAAAATGTTGAATTCAAGCATAGATTCAATTGTGTAATCTATTTGTAGATTGTAAAAAAAAAGACTCATTCTAATGTATTGAATCCAATTGATTGTATTGATTTTATTTTGCATCAAGTAAAGTTTGACTTCTTCAAAAAGATGGTCAGGGAATACCATAAGGCATTATTATTTTTTATTGTAAATAATTATGGTGATATTCTTGAGTTCAATATAGATGAAGCTCAATACAAATACCGCTCCACTTTAAACTTTGATCTATTATATTAAAATTTTTCCTTAAATTTTTATGTTTTTGATAAGCAAATGTTCTTATAGATCTGAAAATTTGGGTTTTGTTCAACATTAGTTAAACATTCATCAAATTTACTCCTGTGTGAGTAATTTGAACAATTAATTCATAATTTCAAATGCAAAATTATTATGCAAACTCTTTCTAAAATGGTCAACATATTTACTCCTTAAATTCTCCCTAGTACAATGATCTCCACTTGATTCTCCTCTCTTTCACACACTCACAATACAATAAAAACATTAACACTTTACCACTCAAATTCTCCCTCACACATTGTCACTATGCTTAGGGATCGCTAATTACACACGTGGGATACTAATTTTTCGATTCCAAATATTTTAAACAAGTCGTAATGACACATAGAAAAAAATATCACAACTCCCATAAGTCAGTGCTAGGCTCCTACTTAGAGCACCAAATCTATGGTTGCTTAGTCTCAAATAACATAAGAAGGATATGGTTCAGATGCCTATTTCAGGCACAAAGTTTCCTCCTTGTAATTTCTACACACATCTCTAGATTGAGCGCTAGATTGTCTGGGTCGAGCACCTCATTTCCCTGCTCTTGGTTTCTCTTGTCGAAAGGAGTGTGGAAAGTGCCTAGGCGCCTAGTCGAGCACCTAATCTTTAAGCTTGTTGTCTCCTGGCATGAAATGGGGCGTTGCTTTAAAAACTGAACTTCTGGATTGAGTGGCTAGTCGCTTAATTAGGACATTGATAAAATTTCTCCAAAGGTTTTGTCTTGTTAACCTATAACCTATAACTTGCACAAACATGCAAAAATATCCTGAAAAAGTAAAAAAATGATACAAATAACACAAAAAAAAGAAATAATATCACACATTTTATACATATGACTTCTTTAATCCAACCACAAAAATAATAACTTCAAAACATGAAAATTTTTTTACTACTATGGCAGATAACTTAAAGTAACATATGTCATGTAGAATATATGGCCCTTTCTCAATTACAAATAATTTGTGTCCCTCAATCAATATCCACATGTCAACACTCCATTATCATTTGCCCCTTCTCTATCCTAATTTAGCCTAACCACCAATTTTTCAAAACTCTTTGTAAGTTTTATGAGCTTCTAGTTTTAACATTCCTTGTCATGAACCAATGTAGCTTTAGAAGTAACAATCCAACAAACTTATCCCATTAAATTCTTGAACAAAGTATATGCCATAACATCAACTTTTCTAAACTCATACTAGTTACCAAAATCATATTCCTTAGTTCCAAAATACTTAGTTAGTTTAAATTCAATGATAGTTAAGTTTAAATCATGCACAAAATATTTTCCTATATGACATTAACTACTTAGATGAATAAGTCATAATCTTATCACACTACAACAAAAAATAAGCTAATATCTTTAACAATACATTACTAAATACTGAAATCTTCAAAACTAAATGATATAATTAATTTGAATACTAATACCAAAAATCTGTTGAGGTTTTGAAATTTATCATCACACTTTAATGTTTACTTAAACAACTATATTTTATTTGAATTTAGCCAAATGGATTATAATTTCAAAAAAGCCACTAAAGAACACTCAAAATTAGTCTATCACATAAAGAAAATCACACCTTTGAGAAATTACTAGATCATAGCTACTTAGTAATAACCTTCACTTCCTGAGAACCTATATTCACCCATCTCCTTTGACTACATGGCTTAAAATGTAATAATTTGTGACCACAAATTACTTATTTGGAACTTAGTGTACATTAATTTGCATCATAGATAAAAATAATAATAAAATGGTCCAAGTATAATTTTAACACTAGTTATCATATTCATGAACTGTACTAATGATTAGTCAACTCAAAAATAATAATTAAAATCTCATTGTGACTATTACATGAACTAAAATTGTTAAATCGTTTTATTTTCAATAAAATGATGAATTCACTAATCCCTTTAAAGAATATCCATAAAACTAATTTTCCAGAAGGAACTTTTTAAATAATCCTAGAGAGTTACTCCCATCCTTCACATATGTTCGGTATACCATCACATTATTTCTTTAATATTTATTCTCTCTTAATAGGGTTGAAACTATTATGGATAGAACCAAATATAATACCCCAAAATTAAATATTTTTACTACTCAAATGCATGTGGGGTGACACTATTTTCTGAACATAATGTGGGATCATATCTTTTTAGGGTATGTTTAGTTGCAAACACTTAAAATTTATATGTATTTTGAGTGTAGTATAAAATAAAAGGAAATGCTTTTGAAATATTTTTATAATTTACTCTATTATAAAATAAATTCAAGGCTTCAATGCTTACTATAATAATAGACGGAAGGTTATTTGAGATTTCAAATCTAGGGATAAGGTCGCAGAGGTTAGTGACAATAATTTGTGCATGGTGCAATAAAATATAGGTCATCAATGATATATTTGGGTGTAGAGTGCGGGCCACAAGTTGCCAACAAGGTCAAGAGTTGCTAGTAATGTTAACTAGGGTTGCTACAATTAAGAGAGATGGGGTTGCAACAGAATGAAGAAATAGTTCAAGATTTGGTGGTTATTTAATGATTCATGGCACATCCCACTTCATATTTGTCCAATTTAGCAAATTTAAATACAACCAAAATGATTTATTGGGCTAATTTTTAACTTCCCCTAAAATTACATTAAATTTAGTTCACTCTCAAAAGTAAAATTCATGCATTTCAAAATAATACAGTTAAAATACTCCCAAACAAATAACTCTTTAGTCGATTCATACACAAAATTGCATAAAATTCATTAAAAATGATTCTATCAAAACTCAAAATTCTAACCCTCTAATAGATGCCAGTATTACACTTAAAATATTAATAACTCTTCAGTTCGACTCTACCACAAAATTATATAAAATTTCATTAAAAAAAGGTACCATCAAAACTCAAATTCTAACCCCCCACTAATAGATAACAATATTACATATACATGCTACAATATCCAATATGGATATTATAATAACCATTTTGCAACATAATGTAAAAATCTAAGAAAAAAATATATTCCTTCTATAAATGATTATGTGGCACTAGAATTAAAGAGAATTCATGGAATTAATTAAAATATAAGCTCTACTTATCACAAAAAAATTATATTTTGCTTCTTTTTAAGTCAGTTTATGAAGTATGTACTAAATTAATTTCACAAAATTCAATTTTTTTATATCACCTTTAGACTATCAAAAACATTTTGAATGTGAACCAAATCGAATCAGAACATGATAACATCATAAAAAAGTTCCTAATTCAAATTAGACTTAAATCACCAGTGGCAAGACCAACACATTTCTCTTCAATATTAAAATCAATTTATAAACAATATGATAAAGCCATTATTAATCCATCAAAATAGTATATGGGGAAACTAATAACCACAAGTGCATAATGCAATTAATTGATTTGTTCATACCAAAAAATATATAAAGGAATCATGGTGCACTTTAATACATTTTACTAAAATATAATCTATCATGATTATTACAAAAAAAGCATACAATCCTTCAAAGGAATGGTCATTATGAGAAAATATGACTACACTCGGCTGGAGTTGTGTCCTTCAAAATGTTGCATAAACCTACAATTTAATTTGATTACAAAGAAAGTAAAACAATATGTAAGGTAATTCAATCATAATATAATTAATAAAGATGTTTTGCATAAATCATATAGCTATAATCATAAAATTCACATTAAGATGAAATAAAATGTAGTATGTATCATAGCACAATCTATATGATATACTATATCATATCAAAATTAACTTATATAATATCAACTATTTTAGATATAATATAAATATCATTTGGTTATCATCACTTATATTCAAGCAAGCCAACTTCCTGGCTAATCATATCATGCAATATGATTTGTTTTTTGGAACCATTTCATACCAATATCAGTATCCCATATATATGTTTTTATCTGCAACAATCATCACCTCTACCCAAAGAATATCAATACAATACAATTTTGTGTCACCCCTATCATGTAATCGAGTTTAAATCTAATCTCATATTTAATACAAAGTTTGTGATCTGCTAACCATCATATGTAAGGCAACACTTGTATTCCACAACTTGGAAGCAATGTTCAAATGAAGATGTCAAAGGTTAAGAAAAAAGGCTTGTATATTGTGAAATACAAACCTCCTGTCATAAGGTTGAGTAAATGCAAGGTGCACAATGTAATAGCATAATATCATAATACATGATATGCCACCAAAAAATCTGCATGATCAAATACGCCACTTGATGCATGCTAAACAAAATAAATTTT